>NC_057802.1:84715878-84725206 GCF_018294505.1 Triticum aestivum | reverse complement strand
CTCTCCAATAGGTCGTGTGGGACGAATGATTCGGAGCTGTGCAACAGCTAATCGCACATGCATGAGGAGAGATTAGACTCCCGATAAGGCGGACCCACTCCCCAAGGAGAACTCCGATGATGTTTTATCCCAAGTTGAAGTTTGGCTTGGAGCTGCGGCCTGCGGATGAGTTGCTTCATGTCATACTCAGTGTGGAACCCTTTCTCTCTCAGAGCTCGATACCGAGGCTGCAAGCCACTTATCCATGGAAATGGTATGCTTTCAAATTTAAATGTTTTGCTTGCTCGTGTAATGACCATGTTCTACTTTGGGTCATTATTGCTACATATTGTTCCCGGTTAAATAGATTGCTTAGGGAAAAAAAATACATGTTCAGGGAATAGGTGCTCTCGATCTTGCATACTTGTTAGTACCATAGGCATCGGCAAAGAGAATTACTCATATTTATTCTTGTGGAATGGGTGAAGGATACGTGTTTCTCTGGTTACAAGGATAAGCTAAAAAAATGTTCTGCTCCAACTAAAAAAAGAGTTCTGCTCATGAAAACTCAGATAACAGAGGAATAAATATTTATGCCAATATTGTTTCCCTATTCTAGAACCATGCATCCATATCTCGACTCTGATTCCGATAACTCCATCAGCTCATCAGTTGTCATACCACAGGTCAAGAAACATGCATGATGAGCTGTTTGTGGAGAAATAAAAACACCCAAACCTCATTAACTGCATCGCTGCTTTCCTAGCTGCAAACTTATATCACCTGGACTTCCCCTCTGTCAGGTCAATAATGTTGTTGTGGTGTCTGTATGTAACCTGATCGACTGCGCTCCAGGATTTCATCCTCAACTAGATGTTGCTAACCTCATCGAAGTTCACTTCCATTTGCTGGAGGGTCCTTTCACCACATCATAGCCCTGTTTTGCGACTGGATTTTGTTTTTCCTTTAGTACCCCCTTGTACATTTCGAATCTTAAATGAGAATACAGAGCACCTGCTGTGCAGTATAAAAATATCCTCTGCTGTTGCTTTTATCTCTGAGACAAGATGGAAGTGTGTAAATGAAGCTGCTGCCTGCTGTGCTTAGCTGGTGGGAAACTCTTCCCTGTTATCTTATATATGACATGCCATGTTATAAGCTGTTATGATCATAATGGTGACTCAAGTTTTCACATACTTTTGCAGGATCAATGCACTGAAGAGGCAGTTCCAACTTCCAATATCAAAATGTTGTTCCTGTTGTTCCCACAGGAGAACTAAGCAATCATTTAATCAATTGTATTGCAAGTATACACTGAATATGCTTCTAATGGTGGAGGTTGTGTTGAACCACTGTTACTGATGTGTTACATGGCTGTCCTACGTTTATTCCTGTCACTGACCCAGAGATGGAATTTGAGAAACCCCGGAAGATCTCTAACTTCATCTATCAATTCTCTGGTTTCTGTTCAAAGTCCTAAGCTGTAAGCTGACATCAATCAACGCATTAGTATGCAAGCAGCAAAGACATTATCTCAGGAATGAGAAATGAGGTACTTTCACATGTTTCTGTAGGAGCAGCCTTTGCAAGTCTGAAATGAAGCTAAATGATTTTCCTGCTGATTTATGTAACCAATGCAGTGCACCGATGACTGTTTGCTTATTGCATTACAGACAATGGTTCTTACGAGGGTGGTTGGTGTTCGTACTAATGAATTGGCCGCTGACAAAAAGGTGAATTTGATGGGGAGGACTGGAGGAGCATGAGTTGCCAAGCACTAAGTGGATCATGGTGCTGAGCAACTCCAAAAGTTGGCAGCTGACAAAATGGTGAAATTTGATTTGGAGGACCAATGAGGTAAGCCAGTACTATTCGCTTTCAGGACATATAAAGTGCTCTTTACATTTTTTTAATCTGAAAATAAGACCAAGTTTGTTACCTGCCGCGTTTGTATTTTTTTTAGACTCAGCACAACAACCAAATGGTCATAGGATAACTTTTGTTTACATGGTGCATGTATTAGTAGTATATGGTACAGTTTAGCTTTTAATATTTAACTAAACATGCAGCTTAGATAATAATCAGTCATTTTTTTCTAAAGCATAAGAGGTAGTATGGTGTAAGCCCAATAATTATTCTGGGAATTTGCTTCCTGAATTACATACAGGCAGAAGACAATAAAATTTAACTTCGGCAAGCAATTGTAAAACAAAACAGAATTAATAAAGAAATGTTCAAGCTAGTCATACACCAGTAGGTTGATTTGTTACTGCGTGCCTCTTGTCTTAGTTATGTTGTTTCCTTGGTACAGTATATACCTACAGTCTAGACACTGGTCATTTAAATTTTAATTAGTAACAGATGTACCTTTAATACACTAGAGGGAAAAGAATGATATCTCTTAATAAAAGCAAGAATGTTTTAGCTGGAAAAGGATATGCATGAGGCATATGAACACTCTATCTGCATAAGTTATGGAGGAAACGAAGAAATGGTCTTTTAGTTCCAAACATAAACCTGCATACTGAAGTAGAGACTGATAGGTTGATTCAGACGTATATCCCACTCACATTTTTGCATATGAATTTTTATACATCTTATTTCGCATGTCCAATGGTGAAAAAATATCATAAAAGGTGATCCTGAAGTAGATATCCAGCATGTAGAACAAAAGAATAGCAAAATCTCAGATTTGGATATACATCTGAGACCAACTTCTTTTAAGAGGTATAAACTATGTGAATAGAAATATCTTTGAACCCCACAATACCAATATTGCCCAGTGATCTAATTCTTTCTCTGCACTTTACAGTGTGAACAATGTCTGAGGTAAGTGGCACTTGTTCATCCTACTACAGAAGTTAATTAGGAATGAGAAACTCATTTACTTTTGTGAATGCAGCTTATATTCCTTAAAAAAAATCAAACTGTAGGAAGCAAAGAATGCATTCAAGTCCCTGCTTGAATCGCTTAATTTTTTTTTCCCAGCTTAATATTGAGTCTGATTGGTCACGGAGTCTGGAACAACTTGAATTGAACTGCTATTAATTAATTAATCAAAGTGCCTGATATATAATCTTCCCAGGCCATGAGAGTTATTAGAAATGAAAGACAAAAGATATGGTACTCTGAAAACTCTGGAAGAGAGAAACAAGTTTTCCAATCAGGTTACCATTTCTTTCTTATAAGAGATAACATTATTGTGGAATCCTTTGAATGTAATATCGTCATCTTGGTTTTGGTAAATGGTTCACTTAGGGTTATATGTGCTATTTTTGCAATACTTAAACCAGTGGGTAAAGAAAGGATTGAAGCTGAGGAGAGGCGTCTCTAGTAGAGGATATGCCTGTTGAAAGAACTGCTTGCTTTTGCAATTCAATTCTACTTTAATTGCTTTACCTGGCAGATTTTCCAGTCAAGCTATTGATGTTTTGGACTTGTCATATGCAGCCAGCTTGATGTTTTGCTTGTTTCAAATAAGTAACTTGGAGCATCACGTGGTGGTTTTGGTGATTTGCTTTATACAAGGAAGGGGCTCTTCTTGGATAAAACATCATAGGGACATGATGAAGGAAGCTGCTGATCATTGGTAATGAAACTGGCAATGGTCCAAGCCAGCCAGGCGCAATAAAACTGGCAAGGATTGAAATTGTAGTTTGTAATCTGCTTGCCTTTATGTCTGTGGCCGTCTCTTGTTTATCGCGCTCCTCGGCTTGATGCAGATGCCACTGTGAATTGCACAAGTGGCTTACAACTAGACTTCTTGATTTCTTTAGCAATCTACTCAAGTAAGGAAGATGTCTGTGAACAAACTCAGCAACAGACAGGCTGAGTAAGGACTGAGCTTATTCTTCCCTGGAGCTAGGAAAGGTGAAAGGACTTTGAAGAGTTGGTACAAAATAGTTTTTTAGTGGGATTGGATCAAATCCTTGATTAAATTTGTAAAATATGAAGAAGTTATTTATAAGAATATTGGAGAAACTGAAATTGTCTATGAGTAAAATAGATAACTGTTTTCATAAAGTAAATGTCGTAAGTATTTATGGGGAAACGAGGGAATCTAGGCAAAAGACCCCAAAACCAAAATCTAGTGAAAATTTAAACAAATATTCCATCCGTCCAAAAATACTCGTCAGAGAAATGATGTATCTAGATGTATTTTAGTTCTAAATACATCTATTTTTACCCATTTTTGCGACAAGTAATTTTGGACGAAGGGGTGAAAATTGGGTCTGATAATTAATGTGCAGAATTATATACGATCAAGATATAGCAAAATTAAGAGGTGAAAATTGGGGACTGATAATTGAGACCGGGATATCTCCCAAGTCTTAAAGTGAGATGTTTTACTACCATAATTTGCTTAAATATACCTGTATATATTTTTACAATTTATATCATGTTGACCCCAACTTTGTTGCTCCGTCCACGGTGCAGGGCAATTCTACATCAAGCGGGACTTTCCTCTTTCATTTTGTTTATGTATGTTCTTCCTGTTGCTTGTCAGCCCTTTGTATTTTTTTAATAAAGTGTGCTTTTATTAACTTAAAATGTAGCATCCAGTAGACAACCATATTGAGCGACATATGACCTCATAGATAGAGTGCACATAGTCAACAGGAACAAGTTCGACGAAAAAAGTAAATAAATAAAATGACACATGGGCATCAGTAAAGTCCTATACTTCATCATTTTGCCAGAAAAAATGAGATCGATAGAAGTCTAACCTTTGCCAGATTGACCAGGTGGGATATTATTTGTAGACCCAAAGATCAAGGGGGCTTGGGATTGAGAACCTAGAAATCAAAAATAAATGTCTGCTGAATAAATGGCTTTATAGGTTATCGGTTGAGACGGATGGTATGTGGGCACAGATTTTACGTAATAAATACCTCCATCTAAGTCTTTAGCCCAGCTTACCATAAGACCTAATGACTCGCCATTTTGGAAGGGGCTAATGAGGACGAAGGATGTATTTTTCGCAGATCGAAATTTGTTGTCGGAAACGGCACAACAACCAGATTTTGGGTAGATACATGATTAGGGGAGATGCCTCTAGCCTTGTAATACCCCACACTTTATAATATTGTACAATGTAATGAGGATTACGTTGCTACAATACTACAATCGGCTCCCTTAAACAACCAGTTCAGGAGGTCTCTAGTGGGAGAGCGTTGGATGGTTGCATCTCGTGCGAAGGTTGATGGCCGGACTCCTTTCGCTGGAAGTTAACTAGGAATGGCGTCTTCACGGTGATCTTTGTACCTGAACCTAATTAATTCTGGCCCAATCCCGAGATCGATTCATATTTGGAAGATAAAAGTTCCGTTAAAACTGGGGACCTTTGACATACCCTCCCGTCCCCCGCGTCGCCTCCCGGGGCGGCTCGGGTGGAGACCAACCCCGCCGCCGCAACCCACCACCCCTCCTCTCCTCCACCCCCTCGCCGCCGCCGAATGACGCGGCCGGGCTAAGCCCGCGCAGCGGACGGCGACGGCGGGGCTCTCCCGGCCCGTGATGGCGCGGTCGGAGTGCTGGATCTTGGGCGGCGGCCCCGGCTTCGTGGCGGCGGACGGGCGGCCGCTGTGGCCGCGGGGGCGGCGCGGGGGCTGGGCCTGGTGACGCTCCGGTCTCCCCCATGGCAGCGGGTCGGTGTGAGAGGGCTTGGAGCTCTGGATCTCGGCGCTGGCGACTCCCCGATTTGTCTCTGGCTCCGCTTGGTGTGGCTGCGCGGGGCCTTGGTGGAGCGATGGGGGTCGACGGGAGGGCTGGCCGTTGCCTGATCTGGCCGGGCGTGGTCGAATTCGGGCGGACAGCGGTGGTTTCCTGCTGCGGTCTTGTCTCCGCGTGGTGCGGTGACTGCAACGCAGTGGAGCGACCTCTTGTCCCTGGGCCTGGCGTGGCGATGTTGGTCTCCGGGGCGGCGGCCCCGGGATGGTGGTTGATGTGTTGGCAGCTGTGGAGTTCGCGTGGGCCACGAGGCGGCCGCGGTGTTCTTGGTGGAGGGAGGCTCGTTTGGCTCGGCGGCGAGGCCTGGTGGTGGTCCTTGCATGGCGATGGCGCGATTGTTGTGCTGGGGTGCGCGGGTCAGCGGAGGTGCTGGTTGGCGTCGGTTGACCGCGTGGGAGTGGTGGTGTTGCTGATCCGGGCGAAAGCTTGACCGGCGCTTGCTGGTCGGCGGCGGCGGCGCTCATGTGCGTCACTTTCCTCCTTGGAGGCGTCATCGTGGTGATTGGTGCTCTTCAACTCTCGGGTCAAGATCTCCGGGCGAAAGTCAGGATCCTGGTTGGATCAGACGGCGGCGTCGTCTCCAACGTCGTTTTCCCTCCTGGGGGCGCCGTCTTGGAGATCTTGGTCCCTTTTGTGCTTCCTATAGGCTGGACGTGCACGACATCGCGGTCGGGAGGTGCCCGGCCGGTGGCAACGATGATGGTGGTGAGCAGAGCTGAGTCGCAGCTTGTCCTTTTGATGTCGAAGGTCCGAGGCGTCAATGGGTGTGCCCATGCTGGTTTCTGGCTGTGACATAGAAGTCGGAGTTGCGGTCGGCAGGGCCACTGCGGCAACGATGACTCCATGAGGACGGTTTTCAGCAAGCGGTGCTCTCCGGATGTTGCGTTGGACTAGGTCGGTGCAAGGCTAGCAACTTTCTCGTGTGAAGCTCGTCAGCAAAATCGGAGCTGCCATGTCCTCGACGCTGCGGTCGACTGTTTGGCGTTGTTGTGGCCAGGTCGTTCGCGTTTGCCCCTTTGGGGTTTGTATCTAGGTTTTCGCCCGGTTTTCCTCTAATTAACCGGGCAACTCTCTTCTTCTTAATCAATGAAAATGGCAAATCTTTTGCCTCGTTTCAAAAAAAAAGTTCCGTTAAGAATTAAGATCTTCATGTGGTTCGCTCACAAAGAAGTGATCCTAACCAAAGATAATCTGCTAAAGTGAAGATGGGTAGGCAGTTCGCGCTGTTGTTTTTGTGACAAGGATGAAACAATACAACACCTATTATTTATAGATTGCCCTCTCGCGAAGCTTCTTTGGCGCACGATTCATATAGCCTTTACTATTAACCCTCCAGTCAGAATTGACATGTTATTTGGGACCTGGCTCACTCGCGTGGAACCAGTTATTGTGGGACGTATTCGGATAGGAATATGTGCACTACTATGGGTATATGAAACTACAGAAATGATATGATATTTAACAAGAAAATCTTATAAACCTTTTGCAGGTTATTCACAAAACTACAACATGGATCCGTACGTGGTCGTTACTCACTCATACGGACTCCAGTGAGCTTTTGGTTACTGGATACAACCGATGGAAGACAGTAGCACGGGCAAACTACAACCGGTTTGGATGCCGGTCCAATAATAGGGTAAGTGTTTAGTAATCTTGTCCTGTTTTTCGCCGGTTGTGGCTTTGTTTACCTTCATTCATTTTTATGCTCCTTTTGCGAGCTGTACTGAACTACGCACTTTGTTCTGTTTGGATCTTTTAATAAGATGGCCGCATGCATCGTTCTGATGCAGAGGTCGGGTGTTATCCTCCTTTTCGAAAAAAAAATCAGTAAAGTCCTATGTGACCGACGCTATGCCTATGTCGACAGAGGAGGTGGGCTGCTCCCGTGATTATTCTGCCACCCATGTTAGGTAAAACCCCTTCTACCCGCTCCAGTCGCATACACGGCCTTGAACAACAGTTAGTACTCTGTTTAATATATAGCATATTCCACATACGAAACTGATGCGTACAACGAAAAATAAGTGATTTTGTCATTAAAAATAATGTCATTTCTACATAGCCAAAGCAATCATAATAGGATAGATGATTGACCACGTAAAAGCATAAACTTACATTGAAAAGGAGGTATTTGTTCGTTCAGCACTTTGTGTATGTCGTCCTTTTTCCGTTTTATGGTGTTGGTTGTTGTATTTTGTTTTTAAATTATTTGGATTGCTTACCACATGTGTCACGTGGTTGGTCGTTGTATTTTCTTGAGTGGCCGATGTTTTCTTAATTCAAAATTAGGCTAGTCTTGCCCGCAAAAAAAAAAGTCAGGCGAGTTTTAAGCCTACGTTCTTGAAAAAAAAAAGGGTGTCAACGTGATCTGAAAATGCTAGACCTAGGAAAGATCTCCAAAACCTACGGACCTTTCCATCCTGACCACTAAATCCCCCCTGAATTCAACAAGGTGAGCCTCCCTTCCCTGATTTCATTCAATCAAAAGATGCCCCTTAAGCCGTTAAGTTAACTAAAAGGGTTGGATACGCTTTGTTGTGCCATTGGTGTGCTAGCTTTCAATTTTTAAAAGAAATACTCTCTCGGTTTCAGAATAGAAGGTGCAGGCAGAATAGTGCTTCCTTTTTCTAGGTGATGAACTGGTGTGTGAGATTGATATGTTTTTATACGATGATTCGAAAAATTGATGACCCGGTCAAAATTGTATATCAAATCCAAAAATGAATATCTCAATATAGTGGAAGAGTTTCAAAATTAGAGAGCATAGTGAATTAAAAAAAGTTTAAATGAGCAAGTTCCTTGAAGAATTGTTGATCCGGTCACAATCGAATGACTCAATTTCAAATTCAAGACCTTGATTGACTGTGAGTAATAGTGCAATTAATAGATTGTGTAAGATAAGGTGTAGCATTGCTCTCTATCCGAGAGATTGACATACACGAACGAGCACGTGGCACAACCATGGAGTCATCATGGTTGATATATCATTGGATTGTTGATTGCAAAAGAGAACGCGAATGACTTCGTGTGGCACGAACCACTCCGGTCTTAATTTTTTATATAATCAAAGTTGACATTTGAAAAGAAAAAAATCAATTGATAAGTGCCACACGTGTGACATGAAACACTGCTGCTCTGATGTTTTTTACAACTAAAGTTGCCATCCAAAAAAAAGAAACAGACAAAAAAACTAAAGCTTGCCATCCAAAAAGAAGTTGTCATGCTTGACAGCTAAAATTGTCATCCTCGCCTCACTAAACTTGCCACAAAAAAGTTAAGAGTTGTCATGTGTTCATGCCACACTTGTAGCACTTATCAGGGCCCAAAACAAACCCTCAACATAGCTCCGCCTTTGCGTGTGTGCTGTGATACTGATGTACATGGACCGCGTGAATGTGACTGGCGTCTTGGCGGTCTTCTACAAGAAGGTGACACGCCAGTCGATCGAGGAGTGCTACTTGTTGAGATGCCGACATTCAAATTATCTTTACGATTATAATTCTTGTTTGGATATTAGGCAAAGCAGAGTTGAGAGGGGCCAAAAGAACAATTTCTGCTTAAACTTTGACAATCTTTAAAATTATAGCTTAACAACCAATGATAATCCACATAATTTCTC
>NC_057802.1:84711939-84715554 GCF_018294505.1 Triticum aestivum | reverse complement strand
GATGAATATCAGTTGGTAAATTGTGATAATTGGCAGCACCTTATTCCCTTGCATCTCAACCGTTGTGTTGTGCATCTTGGCGAGGGTCTTTTACAAGATGGTAATAAGCGAGTCGACTGTGGAAACTACCTCGTGGATCTGCCGACATTCAACTTATCTTTACCATTATAATTCTTGTTTCGATATTAGGCCATTCAATGTATATAGTAGTAATATAATTTCTTATACATTGAACAACCAACCACTGCTTGCTTGGTCTGTTTCATTACATATTCTTGTCTGGATACAGACAATTAACATAGTTTTTCATACATTAGGAAACCTCTGTGCTCAAATCATGGCTCTGCATCCTACATGTTATGTCGATGACTATGAGCTTCCGGTCAGAATCAACGTTACTGAAAGACTTTCCTCAATGAAACTTGACATATTCCTCTCGACTTAAAAATATAAGAATCGAGTCGTACCTCTTTTAAAATAACATTCTGGCTAAGAACACTCAGAGGAGCAGAGAAAAACTCGCTACTACCGGGACCCATACAGACTGCCTGCTAGCAGGGATCCCCCAAATTGCAGAGCTGGGTCTCATCTCATCTGCGTTTCAGATATCCTCTCCAATGCTTTTGTTAGCTTCCCAGCTCGACCAAGGAGGTGGATTATGCATCCATAGTGGATCACACTATGAGAAGCCCTGCAGACGCTGAGAAAGAAACCGTTTGTTAATCAAGCTGGCAGTGAAACACTGATGAATGTCACTGGAGCATTGTGTAAAACATGGATAGTATCCTCACCGTGAGAATCAGGGAGCTTGCCACGTGGGCGTTGGGCTCCAGCCAGAACTCTGCACCTGAACGGCGTCCCTAACAGCCAGCTCCACGGTGCCGCCTAGAGAAGGGCGGGAACATGTACGCGTCAGGCCTGGCTGGCTGGCTCCAAGGCCCACGTACACTCGCGAGGCGCCCGGAGGGAAATTCCGTCAAACAGGCCGCGGGCGCACGAGGCCACGGGGGTCCAGGCGGCGTCTCGCGTCTGGTTCGCGGCTACAGCGGCAGTAGCCACAGGGGATTGGCCAAGGAAGGAGAGAGGGAAAGGGGCGGCGCGGTGGAGCAGGAGCGAAGCCTGTCGCTGGACGTGGACTCGTGGCAGGCTGCGCTGCGCCAGGTCGGCTGGCAACCGAAATTAACGGTGCCCATGTACGGAACCTTTGGAAGAATTTTTATTTATTTTAGTACCGATTTTATTTTAGCCCAAATTTTTGAAATCGATCTATTACTAGTAGAGAAGGGGAGTATTATCCCAAAATGCCAAATGGAGACCGAGCTCCACAAAGGTCTTAATTTGAAAACTTCAAAATTTGAATTTTTCAGTTTCAAAAAATTCTGAAAACAAATTCATACATACCTAGATGGGAGCAACTACACTAGAAAACATGCTTGTGGTAGAAAAATATATATAATGGATCTGGACCACTGGTTGAAAGACTGATGGCCCAAATTTAGGTGGAGCGATCTGTCCGCATAATTTACAAAAAGGTCCTTCGATACAAGATAATTTGGTCTCGATGGCCTCGTCGTTCAATCCCAAATCGTGTACAGAGCGGCAGCCCCAACGCTGGAGACGGCGGCCCAGATCCCTCCTCAAGCTAGGTGAATTCAGAACATCTCAACCTAGATACATAACATGTGTGTAAATTTTGAAGGGTGTGTCTCGGCCTCATCTAGATGTGACATAATTATGTCACATCTAAGCTGATGTCATCGTTTGTTTGTCGCCTTTTCTTTGTTTGTTGTTCTCTTTTTTGTCCAGCCCAGCGTGACATTATTTTTATAGAATCATGCAGCATGACTAAAGGACAGTCACCCAGATCATGCTTGCAAGGGCCACGCCTAGCGCGCCTCCATGCTCGCTAACTGTACGATCGCTACCTCCGGTAGCCTAGCCGTACGCAGTAGTACATTTTGTGTTTTTCTCCTTTTGTTTTTTTCCTTTTTATGATTTTTATTTTTCTCTTTCAGGTTTAGTTGTTCTTCTAGTTTTCTTCCATTTTTTTATTCTTTATACTTTTTGTATTATAAAGATTATTCTAATATATGTTGAACATTTTTTAAATACAAATTAAACATTTTTTAATATATGGAGAACATCTTTTCTTTGTGATCAATATTTGTTTATGCGACATTAGCGAGAATTCCAGATACGGGCTCCACACAAGAGTCGAACTCTGGTTGTTGCCACAACACTGCGATCCCAACCATTGGGCTACTGCCCTGTCCTCAAACATCTTTCTTTTCAAATACACACTGAACACGTTTTTTTCATAGGGTGAACATTTTTTGAAATACACAGTGAACAAAATGTAATATATTATGAATTTTTGTATGGTGAACTTTTTTTAATATACACAGTAAACCTTTTACGAATACACACTGAACAATTTTAAATTGCATGCGGAACATTTCTAAAATAAAAAAACTAGTAAAAAACCAGAAAAAAAAATCATGTATTCAAAAAATGTACAGGGTTTTAATAATGTTCGTGATTTCAAAAAAATGTTTGCAAATTCAAAAAATGTTCACAAAAGTCAAAATAAATGTTTATGTATTCAAGCTCTTCGACGAACAAAACGCACAAGCCCACCGTTGATTCACAAGCAAAGATGAGTTGCGAGTTGAGGATGGACTTGCAACTGGCGCAACTACAATTACAAGCCCAGTTGCGAGCCGATTACGGAATTGCAGTTGGAACAAATACAAACTACAAAAAGCTCAGTTGCTAGTCGAGGGTAGACTTGCAACTGGGGCTATTACAAAATACAAAAAATTCCAGTTACGAGTCGAGGTTGGAGTTACAACTGTGGAAACTACAACTACAAAAAAAGCGCCGTAGTTGCGAGTCGAGGTTGGACTTGCATTTGTGCCAACGACAACTAAAAGAAAAGCCCCCGGTTGCCAGCCGAGCATGGACCTGAAATTGGAACAACTACAACTACAAAACAACAATTGTGGGCCGAGGTTGGGTTTGCAACCGACACAAAATTATTGGACCCCCAATTTCGAAGTGGGGGGGTGGACTCGCAACTTGGATAAGAACACAAGCGCCCTTAGTTGCGATTAAATGGTAGGCTTGCAACTGGGCCCCTGAGAAACACACCCTTAGTTGTGAGTTGATGGTTGAGTTGCAACTAGGGACCACGACAAGAACACACACGCCCTTAGTTGCGAGTTGATGGGTGACTTGCAACTCGGGACCACGGTGAAAGAACACACACGCCCTTAGTTGCGGGTTGATGGTTGACATGCAACTAGGGACCACAACAACCAAAACACGCCCTTAGTTGCAAGTCGATGGTTGATATGCAACTGGGGCCGTACAACAAACACACACACCCTTAGTTGCGAGTCGATGTCTGACCTGCAACTCGGGCCCGTACAACAAACACACATGCCCTTAGTTGTGAATCGATGGATGACTCACAACTGGGGACCACGACAAAGAACACACACACACCCTTAGTTGTGAGTTGATAGTTGACATGCAACTGGGAGCCCCGACAAACATGCCCTTAGTTGTGAGTCGATAGTTGAGTTGCAACTGGGGACCACAACAAGAAAACAC
>NC_057802.1:84698378-84711647 GCF_018294505.1 Triticum aestivum | reverse complement strand
CAACAAACAAACACACCCTAATTTGCGAGTAGATGGCTGACTTGCAACTCGGGCCCGTACAACAAACACACACGCCCTTAGTTACAAGTCGATGGATGACTTGCAACTGGGGACCACGAAAAAGAACACACACACCCTTAGTTGCGAGTTGATGGTTGACATGCATCTGGGAGCCCCGACAAACACGCCCTTAGTTGCGACTCGATAGTTGTGTTGCAACGAGGGACCACGACAAGAAAACACATGCCCTTAGTTGCGAGTTGATGGTTGACATGCAACTGGGGACCATGACAAAACAAAACACGGCCTTAGTTGCGAGTTGATGGGTGGCTTGCAACTGGGGGCCCTGACAAAACAACACACCCTTAGTTGCGAGTAGATGGTTGACAAACAAACATGCCCCGACAAACACTCTTCCCTCCCCCCTAGTTGTGCGTCGATGGTTGGCATGCAACCGGTATCGGACCCGACAAACACTCTCCCCGCCCCCTGTGACGCCCCCGATTCAATCGTACACTAATCATACATGCCAATGTGTACGATCAAGATCAAGGACTCACGGGAAGATATCACAACACAACTCTAGACACAAATTAAAATAATACAAGCTTTATATTACAAGCCAGGGGCCTCGAGGGCTCGAATACATAAGCTCGAATACACAAGAGTAAGCGGAAGTAACAATATCTGAGTACAGACATAGGTTAGACAAGTCTGCCTTAAGAAGGCTAGCACAAAAGCAACATCGATCGAAAAGGCAAGGCCTCCTTCCTGGGAGCCTCCTAACTACTCGTGGTCGTTGGCGGCATCCACGTAGTAGTAGGCACCCTCAGTGTAGTAGCAGTCGTCGTCGAAGGTGGCGTCTGGATCCCGGGCTCCACCGTCTGGTTGCGACATCCGAGAAGAAAGGAAAAGGGGGAAAAAGGGAGAGCAAAGCAAGCGTGAGTACTCATCCAAAGTACTCGCAAGCAAGGGTCTACACTACATATGCATCGGTGTCAATGAAATGGGTAGTATATGTGGACTGAACTGCAGAATGCCAGAAGAGAAGGGGAAAGCCTAGCCTATCGAAGACTAGCATCTTCAAGCAGCTCCAAGCATCTTGCAGCATCAGAAGAGATAAGAGTAGCATAAAGTAAACACTACTGGAATCAGGGATTTTGCCATCTGCCAGTTCTTTGCCGTCTGCTAGCAGATGGCAAAGAAGGTCTTTGCCATCAGCCATCAAAAAGCAGACGACAAACAACTGACAGACGGCAAAATCGGTCTTTGCCATCTGTCAGTTCTTTGCCGTCAGCTGGCTGACGGCAAAGAGAGAGGTGGCCTCCAGTAACGAGCTGATTAGAAAAACTTAACGCCCCCCTCTTTGCCGTCTGCTAGCAGACGACAAAGATAAAGAAAAGCGGACGACAAAGCCTCGGCGGACGGCAAAGAAGAAGCACACCACGCGGATAGACCACACGGATCGATGACTTGGCGAAATCCTAGACGCACGTCCCACCCACTCACAGCCGTCGGACGCATGCCCCCACTGACCCATGATGCACGCGCGCCCACGCACAACCCCATCGACGCATAGCCCCACCCACGATTCCCCTCTCCTTCTGCCAGAGTAGTAGCACACCGCCGGTCATCGCTCTCCTCTCTCCTGCTAGTCCCACCTCTCTCCTACTCCCCCGAGCAGCCGCATGCCGCGGGCCAACGCACGCCGCGCGCGCCTGCCTGTCCGGCGCTCCCGAGCAGCCGCAGGTTCAGCCCAACGCACGCTCGTCCCCGAGCAGCCGCACGGGGCGGCCACCGCCCGCGTGCCTGTCCATCCGTCGCCGCGTCAGCGCCCTCCCGCCCCTCCGTCCGGCCGACGCTGCGCCCCTCGACCGCCTGTCCATCGTGGCCAACAGCCTCGCCGTGTGCATCTCCGTCGTCGTCGCCGCGTGAAGCTCTGCCACCTCGCCAGTGCCACGTGAAGTTCTGCCACCTTGCCAGCGCCACGTGAAGCTCACCTGAGCTCGTCCGCACCGCGAGCTCCGTGCGCACTCGAGCTCCTCACCCGCCGGCCGTGCGCCCCGCCTCGCGAGCTCCGCCGGTCGCGCACCTCCCATCCCCGACCTCCCTCGCGTGCACCCCCTCGCCCCCGCGCCGGAGCAAGTCAGCTCCCAAGCGCGGCTGAGCAGGGTCAGACAGTGGCGCAGCGAGAAGCGCCGGGCGGCGGCGCAACCATAGTCGGGCTGGACGACGGGGCGGGCAGAGCACTGCAGTGGAGAGCAAGGACTCGATTGCCTTTCAGTTTTAATTTTTAGGGCCTTTTGTGTTAATTTCCAGGACTATGTTGTAACTTTAGTTTTCTCGGGGTCCTGTTTGAACTTTGTACTCCACTAATGTTGAACAAAAGGCACTAAGGCACGGCCTGTCCTTTCCCTGTTAAAAAGAAAGATAGGGAAGTGCACTTGCATGCGTTGACCGCAGCACTCGGGAGCATTGTTGTTGTGTTTTTTAAATATTATCCCTTTTGTTTGCTGTCTGTGACTCACGAGGCGGACGGCAAAGGCTACGCTGTTAGTCCGTTCGTCTGCTTTCTTTGTCGTCTGCTGCTGATGGCAAAGGTCCCTTTGCCGTCAGCCGCCAAAAGCAGACGGCAAAGTAGCTGTTTACCGTAGCCTACTTTGCCGGAGCCTTTTGCCGTCCGCGGCTGACGGCAAAGGCCTTTGCCATCCGCCATTCATGCCTTTGCCGTCCGCCGTGGCAGACGGCAAAATAGCTGATTTCTGTAGTGAAAGTAGTAGTAGTGTTATCAACCTCGGCCAGAGATCCTTTCTCGACTCCGTGCGAGAAAGTAATCCCAGGGCCATACTATCTAGTTATCACCTCAAGTATCCAATTCTAGTTGTATCGATCGGGATACAACTCCAAGTGTCCGTTACCGTAGGACAGGCTATGGATAGATGTTTTCTTCCCTGCAGGGGTGCACCAACTTACCCACCATGCTCGATTAACTCTGACCGGACACACTTTCCCGGGTCATGCCCGGCCTCGGCCAAACGATACGCCGCAACCCGACCTAGGCTTAATAGAGAGGTCAGCACGCCGGACTAAACCTATGCCCCCGGGGGTCATGGGCCATCGCCTCGGGAACTCCTGCACGTTGCGTACGCGGCCGGTGAGCAGGCCTAGCTACCTCCTTAAAAAAGGCAGGTGCTTACCAGTCCAACCCGGCGCGCGCCGCTCAGTCGCATGACGTCTATTAAGCTTCGGCTAATGCATACGACGCAGAACGCCCATACTATGCCCACGTGATGGTTAGTGCTATCAAGCCAGAGGCCTCTCGGATCAAATATCCAAATCGTAGTGGATTAGGAGCACGCGGTAACGAGTAGAGACTCACGATCGATGTGACCCCCTCGCCCCATCTCTAGGACTTGCGGCAAGGGCTAAGAATGCCCGGCCACGCCTCATAAGTATCTCGCGGGCACCTTCCAGGTCAACCCGACTCCACATCACTCGCAATCAAGCTCGCGCGGGTACCCCTCAGGGCCGACCCGTCTTTAGTAACATGGTTCAGTGTAAAGTCATAGTAACCATAGTAACTGTGTGTCTAACACCAAGGGGAACCCTGAGGAACCACCCTCGGTGGATTCCACTCGATGTAATCATCAAGGTGAACGTAAGAGGAACCACCCTCGAGGTTCACACTTGAGGGGTTGCACGACAGAGTCGTATCGGAAGTGGTTAAGGAGGAAATCACCCTCGATGACCACGACCGAATAGCTACACTACAAAGATCCCATCAGGAGTGATGTATGAGGTTCCACCCTCGGCACTCGATGGTAACTCTGTAGAGTCGAGCAACAAAAGGGGCGTGATGTGATGTGAGGTGTCGGGCTCTGGTCGTCGATCACGTTGATCGAGTCATCGATGATGAAGCAGGGGCAACAAGGACAAGGTGGGGTCACTGATGGATCACTAACCAACATATACTAAGCAGTTTAGGATAAGCATGTAAGGTAACAATAAGCAGGTTACAAAAGCAGGCTATGCATCAGAATAGGAGCAAACAATAACAGTAGCAAAATCTAATGCAAGCATGAGAAAATGGAATGGGCGATATCGGGATGATCAAAGGGGGGGCTTGCCTGGAAGCTCTGCCGAAAAGGAAGAAGTGTCGTTGTCCACGTAGTCGATCACAGGGGCGGCATCGGTCTCGGGGTCTACCGAAGAAAAGAGGGGGAAGAAACAATAAATATAAAGAAAACATAGCATCACAAAGCAAGACATGGCAATTCGCGGTGCTAGGGGTGACCTAACGCAGTACTACACGTTGCAGACAGAGAGGGAAAACATCCGGAGGGGTTTTCCACGGCGTTCGGCGTTTTTCGGACAAATGAAAAGAGGGGGACGGTTCCATGTTCAGCATGCTAGAGGCATGTGACAGATATGCGGATAGCATATTCGGATTCGTTCGATTTTTCTGAGCAACTTATATATAAAAATTATTTTCATCTGAGCTACGGTTTATTTTATATGATTTATCAAACTTTTTAGTAATTTTCTAGAATATCATTATTTCGAAAATAAATGAATAAATTGCTACGGGTACACTGAAGTGTACCCAGCTGTTTGCATCAGGGGCTGACAGGTGGGGTCCTGTTGACTGCCAGCCAGCAGTCAACTGAGACTGTTTGACTAGTCAAAGGGACCAGGGGACCCGCATGTCATTGACTGGGTTATCCCAGTCAGCAGTTTGACTGGTCAATGGGGCCAGTGGGACCCATGTGTCATAGGTACACATTTTAACAGGGTTTTATTACTTTAGTTAACTAGATGGGGTCCACCAGCCAGTGTCTAACAGTTAAAATATCTAGGTAATTATATTAATAGACCTATCAAATTAACAGGGGGGTTAGGGGGACTAACTAAAATGCTAGTGGCCGGGCCCCAGCGGCAGAGGCACCAGCCAGCCACGGCTGGGCTCGCGCACACCGTCCCTTCAGAGGAGCGCCGGCGACGGCCAGGCCGTAGCCCGCCTGGGGGGAGCAGGGCGCGGCCCTGGTTGCGGCGGCCCTAGCGGCGCGGCGAGAGGGCGGCAGCGCAGCGCGGCCGTAGCAGCAGCAGCTCGGCAGCGGGAGGGTTGTGCGGGCGGCGAGCGGTCTGGGAGGCAGCGGGCGAGCTGGGCGCTGGCGGCGGGCGGCGCGCAGAGAGAGGCAGAGGCGGGGCGATGCGGGAGTGGGTCACGCGCAGGGCGCGGGGGCAGGGGCTGCAGCGAGCGGAGGCGAGGCAGCCGACAGTGGGATGCGGCAGCAGTAGAGCAACGCAGGCGGCGCGAGGAACAACAGGAGGAGGCGCGGGCACAAGCGATGGAAGGGGAGCGCGGGTTAGGTTCAGCATGCGCGTGCACAGCCCCGAGCAGCAGAAACTGCAGGCCGAGCAGTGGTAGGCACGCAGGGCACGGCCGGCGTTTAGACGTACGCATGCGTCGACGACGAGCTTCAGGAGCGGCGGCGATGCACGGGAAGGTATCTACGGGGTCCAGTTCGAGCAACGGCTCGAACCATTCGAACGAGGATACCCCACCGCGTTCGTAGGTGGCACGGGCGCGAGCTAGAACGGCGGGAAATGACCGAGACGACGACGTCCAACGGCGGTGGCGGCTCAACCGCGACGGAAACGAGCCAACGAGGCACGAGGAGGAACGAGAGGGGGTCGAGGAGGACCATGAGCTCACCTAGGGTCGCATGGGGTCCCGTTGGCAGCTTAGTAGCAGCAGACGTAAGTGGATTCGGGAGGGAACTCCGACGACCGAAGCGGGAAGAAGCGGTCGATCCCGGCGCTGTGGCGATCTCCTGCTCGAGCTACTCCTCGGAGTCGATGAAGACGAAGCAGACGCAGTGCCAGGCGAGGGCCTGAACCGATGAGGTCGACGATGGCCACACGGACGGAGGAGGCCATGGCAACGATGACACGGGTGGGTGCGCGAGAGAGCGAAGCGGCGCGAAGGGAGGGGAAGTGGGGAGGCGCTAGGGTTTGTAGGGGTCTGGCTAGGCCTTATCCGGTAGGGGGGCCGTGGGATGGCCGGCACGCGTCCATCCGCGGCCATGGCGGCCGAATGCGCGCCACGGCCTCCTGTGAACAGGAAGGAAGGATAAGGCACGGCTGGGCTGGGCCGATTGTGCACTGTGCACATAGAGCCCAGTCCAACAGGTAAGTTTGTCCATTTTCATTTCTCTTTTTTTAATCATTTTGTCTCAGTTTTCTATTTAGTTCACATAGCAAATGAATTTTTCTTGGACTCAAAAATTGCAAATAATTACCATGCAATATTCTGGAGCGTCCCACAAAGTTTGGGGACATTTGGAATTGTATAAGTATTTGTTTATTTTGAAAAGGCTGTTTTCATATACTGCTGGACCACCTTATAATTTCCTAGGGGTTAATTGGTGAGTCAAATGATGTTGATTTCAACATGAGAAATGATCAGGAGACTTTTTAGAATAATGTAAACATTTTTGTTTTACTGCTCAAAGAAATAATTTATTCAACTTATTTTAAATTTGAAAAGGATTTGATTTTTTGGACAAGTGGCAAGCTGCATAGTAATCATGATGACATGGCCACCATTAGGGGGAGATTACTGTAGCATGATCCTCGGGGTGTTACACCCCCCTAGTTGTGAGTCGATGGCTAACTTGCAACTCGGGCCTGTACAACAAACACACACGCCCTTAATTGTGAGTCAATGTTGATATGCAACTAGGGGCTCCGACAAGAACACACACACACACCCTGAGTTGCGAGTCAATGGATGACTTGCAACTGGGGGCCCTGACAAGCACGCGCTTAGTTGTGAATCGATGGTTGACATGGAACTGGGGACCACGATAAGAACACACACGCCCTTAGTTGCGAGTCTATGGTAGGCTTGCAACTAGGGGCCTTGACAAACACACCCTTAGTTGCGAGTTGATGGTTGAGTTGCAACTCAGGACCACGACAAGAACACACACACCCTTAGTTGCGAGTTGATGGTGGACATGCAACTGGGGAGCACGACAAACAAAACACACCCTTAGTTGCGAGTTGATGGTTCGCTTGCAACTAGGGGCCCCGACAAAACAAACACACCCTTAGTTGCGAGTCGATGGTCGACAAACAAACACGCCCCAACAAACACTCTCACCTTCCCCTAGTTGTGCGTCGATGGTTGGCATGCAACCGGGGTCGGCCTCGACAGACACTCTCCCTCCCCCCAAGTTGTGAGTCGATGGTTGACATGCAACTGGGCCCCGTACAAGCACACTCCCCCCTTAGTTGCAAGTTGATGGTTGACATGCAATTGGGGTACCCGACAAACACACTTCCCTCCCCCTAGTTGCGAGCCGATGGTCTACTTGCAACCGGGGTCGGGCCCCGACAAACACTCTTGCCATCCCTAGTTGTGAGTCGATGGTTGACTTGCAACCGGGGGCGGCCCCGACAAACACTGTCGCATCCCCTAGTTGCGAGTTGATGATTAACTTGCAACCGACGTCGGCCCCGACAAACACTCCCCCTAGTTGCAAGTCGATTGTTGACTTGCAACCGGGTCATCCTCGATAAACACTCTCCCCTCCCCCTAGTTGTGTGTCGATGGTTGACATGCAACTGGGGGCTCGACAAACACACAGACCCCCTCCTCCCCAGTTGCGAGTTGGTGGTTTACTTGCAACTGGTTCCTTTACAAACATGCTTCGCTCCCCTAGTTGCGAGTCGATGGTTGACATGCAGCTCGGAGTCGTACAAAGATACACTTGTCCCTCCCCCCGTAGTTGCGAGTTGCTGGTTGACTTGTGACTTGGATAAGATCAAGGGCCCAGCTATGCATCGATGGTTTTCTTCCAAACTGTGATAAAAAAAAGTGTGGGCCGAGTTATGAATCGATCCTTGACTTGCAACTGGGACAAAATAATGCCAGCCCCTAATTGTCGGTGGATGGTGTACTTGTAACTAACGCAAAAAGTCGGGTCGTTGCAAGTTGAGGATGGACTTGCAACTAATGAAAAAAAAAAGAATTGGGCCCAGTTATGATGCAAAAAAATACCGAGCCTAGTTAAAAATCGAGGGTGAACTTGCAACTGGGATGAAAGCAAACTATGAGCTCAATAGCGAGTCAAGGTTTGGCTTGTAACTGCAATACAAAAAAATAGATGCTCCGATGGCGAGTCGAGGGTGGGCTTGTAACTCGGACAACTACGAGCCCAGTTTGCAAATCAAGGGTACGGTGAACTTTCAACTGGAACAACTATGAAACTACGAGCCCCGTTGCAAGTCAAGGGTTATAAGAACAATAAGGAGTTCTGACATTTCTCCCCATTGATCTGAATTCTACACATTTATACCCTTTATCTAGACAAAAAAACTTGCAATTGCTCCCTTATATAAAACAGGCTCTCGTCTGGGAATCGGGATGGACTCTACAAATTCTTTACCAGGCTATAAAACATGCACAACGAAAACAAACAAAAACAAACGCACCCCCCATGACTATATATATGGGGCCATGTGAAAAGAAACGCGAGAACAGACGACACAAAAACAATCATGACAAAGAGGACGCGCAACAAAGTAGAACAAGCTGACACAAGCGTGAATGAACAAGTTTGTACAAACATTAAAGTAAACAAATCAGAAGGTTACAGACTTAGATGAGACATCACTAACTCTTATCCCGAGGAGATTTAGCAAATCCAAAACAAAAAAATCTAGTCATGATGTCCTCTAGCTACACAGTCGAACAAAAATAACCACAAACAGGAAATAAAAAGACGCGTGGCCGTCCACAAAAAATCTACAACGCACAAAATAAACCCCAATACACAAAGGGCGATGCTAGGCGCCGGTGCACCGGCCGGACGCTTCGGCCGGTCCAGCCCTAGCCGTCAGATCGGCTCATTCCGATCCGTTGGATCCTTATCCAACCAAGGCGTCGTCTTCCTCTCGCGAGCGCGGACGGGGAAAGGAACCCCGTCTCGCCGCCCGTCTTCGCCGGCCGCCCCACGCTCCGGCACTCAGCTCGCCCCACCCGCTCGCCGCCCCGGCCGCCGGTTGGAGCTGACCGCTCGCCGCCTCGGCCGCCCATCGGAGCGCCATGGATGCAGCTCCGCGACTCAACTCGTCCAAGTCCGCTCGCCGCCCCGGCCGCCCGTCGGGGCCGCCCCGCGCTCCGGGACTCAGCTCGCCCCGACCGCTCGCTGCCCCCGCTGCTCGTCGGAGTGCCATGGATGCAGCTCCGCCTCACCGATAATTGGTTCCAGCAAAAAACAGAGATGCCCCGTGGTAGCATTTTCCCGTGTCAGTCGTAGCAAATGAAGACAACGGTTGCAGCAAAAAAAATCCATCAGCGTCGCCATTGTAGCAAACATGTTAATCGGATGTAGCAAAACACATCGCCAATGGTAGCAAAAACGAGGTTGTTGCAACAAAAAATGTTCGTCCTCGTCGTCACCGGTCACACCTCAGTCGCAAAAAAGTACCATGGCCGCATGAATGGATGTACCAAAACACACAGACGGTAGTAGCAAAAAATTGACACGATTGTAGCTTTTCTCCTCTACGGTGGAAGCTTTTCTGTAAACGATTGAAACTTTTTTCGTTTTGAGCAGCGCCTGGGTGAAAAATTCATCTCTCGTTTGGTTGAAGCTTTTTTCATCGAAGGTTGTAGCATTTTCTGTAGACGGTTGTAGCTTTCCTCTATGGCACTGAACGCTTGCAACTTTCTGTATATCCGATGTAGCAAAACTCGGCGCCGGTTGTAGCTGAGTGGTGTGCCGGTTGTAGCAAAATGTGATACAGGTTGTAGCATGTAACAAAAAAGCGCGATGTCTAGTGTTTGCTCGCGATAACGATGAAGCCGTTTTGCTGCAACAGTAGTAGATTTTTGCTACCACCGGCGATTGAATTTGCTACAACCGGTTCTAACAAAAAATCACCGTGGGGTGTAGTCTGCCATGGCTGGGGAGGCTCGAGCGCTGCAAGGTCTGGCGAGGGGCGGCCGGGGCGGATTCCAGGGAGAGGCAGAGGGGCGGATTCTGGGAAGAGGCAGAGGGGTAGTAGTCCGGCGAGGGGCGGCCGCAGGCGGACGAGATCCGGCGAGGGGCGGCCGCATGCGCACGAGATCCGGCGAGGGGCGGCCGCATGCGAACGACATCCGGTAAGGGGCGGCCGCACGCGGACGACAAGGCGCTCTTCTCTGGCGGCAGCGGTCGAAGGAGCCCGCTGGTCGTCTGGCCCGCGCGTGGTGCCTGCCGGCTCTGGTGCCCTCCTGTACGTGCGCTGCGCGAGGAAGAGGGAGACCGGCCGAATCGTTCCGCCGGTGCCCCGGCCCCAAACGTTTTCCATACACAAAATATTAAAGCGGCTCACTAAGGAAAGTCCTATCGGGCCTCAATGCTTCACGAGGGACAACAAAAGACGCACGGGCGAATGGGCTGACAAGTAGATACCAAACGCACGGGTCTCGCTCGAAAAAACGACAAGATCAATTTTTTGACGACATTTAAAGTGAACAGATGGCAGAATGAAAAAAGGTTCTTGAATTTAGGAAAGACAAGTAAAAAAAAAGGGAAAGTCAAACAAAAAATGAAAAGAAATGAAATAAATGGAAAATAGAAAATATAAATAAATAACATCCTTCACTAGAACATGAAAAACAAATAAGCAAACGCCCCCCAACTGTTCGGCTCTCCAATTTATACAATGCAGGCCAAAATAAGAATAAACAAATTTAAACGGCTAATCATGCAGCGAAAATTGCCCAACGAAAGATGCATGCACGAAAGGGCAGACGCGCATGACAAAACAACCCACAATTAAGATTTGTACAACATTTAAGACAAACATATCGAACGATCGGAAACTTATATAAAATATTGCCAAATGTCATGTCGATGAGAATTAGCAAATCCCATTAAATAAAGTCCATGAATTTAAAACAAATTAGTAAAGAAGGAAAAACAAAAAACAAAAATCTAATCGAGAAAAGTATATTTTTCCTCGCGAGAACAAACTCCAATTCACGAGCAAAAAAAAAGTCCGATTCTAAAGTGCAGTGGCTTGAAATGAAAAAGGGGAATCGTAGTCCATAGCCCACATGACCCACACCAGCGAGCGCTCGACACGGAGTCAACGGGCACAACGCGAACGGGATGCAAAGGCACACCAGCACGCGTGCGAGACACAACAACGACAAAAAAAAACAGATTTGCATGAATCTTGCAGCCTCTAATCATGTGGTGGACAACTTAGATGTGACATAGCTAAAAAACATCTAGATATATATTAGTCAATCTGAATTTTGAAATCCGTCTATGTTACATCTAGACGTGAGATAATATCTCACATCTAAGTATGATGTCATGTATTTTGTAATCCTCCCTGCTGGACTTTCTTGTTGTTTGTTTGTTTTTTAGCCTTTTTTGCTTTTGTTTGCTGTCACATTGAACACACGCGGGCTGCCTGGCCAGCGCTAGCTAGCTCGGCTCCCTCGCTGGCCTTGACTTGATTGATACTATACAAGTCTGCATGCAATGAGAAGCAGCCCTATTGTTGATAATGCCCGTATCCTTCAGGTTTTTTGCAAACTGCCCTCTAGCTTGTCCGTAGGTTGACGTCTTTTAGGTCAATTTACCCCATCCGCAAAACATGAAAAAAGTTTGTGATTTTTTTAAGAATTTGAAATAAAAATAGTGGTAGCTTAAAAAGTGTTCATCAATTCAAAAAATGTTCATCAATTCAAAAAAGGTCACAAATTAGAAATATATATTCGCGATATAAAAGATGTTCAAGAATTTGAAAAATGTTCGCTAACTTCAAAAGTTTTCACCAATTCAATACGTATTGGTGAACTAAAATGATGTTAGTGAATTTGTTAAATTTTCATGATTTTCTAAAAATATTCATGAATAAAAGAAATGTTCACCAATTAAAGAAAAGGTCATGAATTTTAAAAACGTATAATGGTCGAACCTAGTTGCGAGTTGATGCTTGAAATTGGGTCAAGAAAATGTCTGAGGCTAGTTGCGAGTTAAGGATGGACTTGTAACTGGGGCAAATCCGAGTTGCATGTCAATGATGGACTTTTAACTGGTACGGAAAATTGATTATAGCCCAGTTGCGAGTCAAGAGTGGACTTGTAAGTGGGACAACTACACAAAACAACAATACCAGTTGCAAGTCGAGGATGGACTTGTAGCTGGGACAACTACACAAAACTACGCTAGGAGTTGCGAGTCGTGTGAACTTGCAACTAGGACAACAACAAATCTATGTGCCTAGTTGCGAGTCGAAGGTGGACTTGCAACTGGGACAACTACGAAACTACGAGCCCAGTTGCGAGTCAAGGGAGGACTTGCAACTGGGGATGAAAACAAACTATGGGTTTAGTTGTAGGCTTAGTTGTGAGGGCAAACTTGTAACAAGGACAACTACACAAAAACTACGATACTATTTGCGAGTCAAGGGTGGAATCGCAACTGGACAACAAGAAAATACGAGTTCAGTTGCGAGTTGAGCCAGCTGGCCAACCTACTGTGAGCGAATAGTGAGCGACCGCTAAGCTTAGTGATTGTATCAGCGCCCCCGGGGTCCTTATTGTAGGTATTAGTGAGCCTTCTTGTTTTATTAGCGACATGCGACTGGGACAAAGGGTCGAGTCATGCAACTGCAAGTCCATCCTTGGTTGCATGTCGAAGGTGGACATGCAATTGTGTAGGGTTCGGGCAAGTTGCATCTAGGGTGAAAACAAAACAACACCCTCCCGAGTTTCAAGTCGAGGGTGGACTTGCAATTGGGCCGACAGGAACCCCTGGTTTCAGGTCAAGGGTCTAATGGCAACAACTATGAAAGAAGAACAAAAAACAACACCCCCCCCCTGAGTTGCGAGTCGAGGGTGGACTTGCAACAAGGGCAACTACAAAACAACACCCTCCCGAGTTGTGAGTACATGGTTGACTTGCAACTAGGGCGATTACAAACTACATCGCTCGAGTTGCAAGTCGTGGGTGGACTTGCAATTGGAGTGAAAACAAACAACACCCTCCCCGAGTTGCGAGTACATGGTTGACTTGCAACTGGGGCGATTACAAACTACATCTCTCGAGTTGCAAGTCGAGGGTGGACTTGCAACTGGGGTGAAAACAAAACAACACCCTCCTGAGTTGCAGACGAGGGTAGACTTGCAACTGGGCCGACAGAAATCCCTAGTTGCAGGTCGAAGGTCTAATTGCAACTACTATGAAACAAGAA
>NC_057802.1:84695614-84697756 GCF_018294505.1 Triticum aestivum | reverse complement strand
TCCCGAGTTGCGAGACGGGGGTGGACTTGCAACTGGGCCGACGGAAACCCCTAGTTGCATGTCGAGGGTCTAATTGCAACTACTATGAGACAAGAACAAAAAACAACAACCCCCTAGTTGTGAGTCGAGGGTGGACTTGCAACTAGGGAAACTATAGAACTACATCCTCCCGAGTTGCGAGTACATGGTTGACTTGCAACTAGGGCGATTACAAACTACATCCCTCGAGTTACAAGTCGGGGTGGACTTGTAACAAGGGTGAAAACAAACAAGAAACAACACCCTCCCGAGTTGCGAGTACATGGTTGACTTGCAACTGGGGCGATTACAAAGTACATACCTCGAGTTGCAAGTCAGGGGTGTACTTGCAACTGGGGTGAAAACAAAACAACACCCTCCGTAGGATCGAAAGTATGTCTAGAGGGGGGGGGGTGATTAGACTACTTGACCAAATAAAAATCTAGCCTTTTCCCAATTTTAGTTCTTGGCAGATTTTAGCAACTTAGCACAAGTCAAGCAATCAACTTACACATGCAATTCTAAGAGTGTAGCAGCGGAAAGTAAAACAATTGCATATGAAGGTAAAGGGAGGAGTTTGAGGGAGCAAACGCAATGTTGACACGGAGATTTTTTATCCGTGGCTCCGATAGGTGGTGCTATCGTACATCCACGTTGATGGAGACTTCAACCCATGAAGGGTAACGGTTGCGCGAGTCCACGGAGGGCTCCACCCACGAAGGGTCCACGAAGAAGCAACCTTGTCTATCCCACCATGGCCGTCGCCCACGAAGGACTTGCCTCACTCGGGTAGATCTTCACGAAGTAGGCGATCTCCTTGCCCTTACAAATTCCTTGGTTCAACTCCACAATCTTGACGGAGGCTCCCAAGTGACACCTAGCCAATCTAGGAGACACCACTCTCCAAGAGGTAACAAAATGGTGTGTTGATGATGAACTCCTTGCTCTTGTGCTTCAAATGATAGTCTCCCCAACACTCAACTCTCTCTCATAGGATTGGATTTGGTGGAAAGATGATTTGAGTGGAAAGCAACTTGGGGAAGGCTAGAGATCAAGATTTATGTGGTTGGAATGGAATATCTTGACCTCAACACAAGTGTAGGTGGTTCTCTCTCAGAAAATGTATGTTGGAAGTGTAGGCATGTTCTGATGGCTCTCTCCATGAATGAAGAGTGGGTGGAGGGGTATATATAGCCTCCACACAAAATCTAACCGTTACACACAATTTACCAAACTCGGTGGGACCGAATCATGAAACTCGGTCGGACCGATTTGGTTCATAATGTGACCGTTAGGCATTTCGGTGGGACCGACACGTCAACTCGGTAAGACCAATTTCGTTAGGGTTAGGGCATAACGTAGTCTCGGTGAGACCGATTACACAAACTAGGTGAGACCGATTTTGGTAATAGTCAAACAGAGAGTTGGTCAGGCAAACTCGGTGGGACCGATTCACTCATCTCGGTTGGACTGAAACGTTACGAAAGGGAAACAGAGAGTTTCCATTGCAATCTCGGTGGGACCGATCGCTCATCTCGGTTTGACCGAAACGTTACGAAGGGAAACAGAGAGATTACAACCCCATCTCGGTGAGACCGAAAAGACTAGGGTTTCTGGCAGTGGCTATGTCAACTGAACTCGGTGGCGCCGGATAGAAAGTTTCGGTGGGGCCGAGTTTGACTTTTGGTTTGGGACATATGTGGATGTGAGAAAGTAGTTGAGGGTTTTGGAGCATATCACTAAGCACTTTGAGCAAGAAACTCATTAAGCAACACCTCACCCCCTCTTGATAGTATTGGCTTTTCCTATGGACTCAATGTGATCTTGGATCACTTAAAATGAAAAATTTAGAGTCCTAAGCTTTGAGCTTGAGCCAATCCTTTGTCCTTAGCATTTTGAGGGGTCCACTTTTCTCATCCATGCCATGCCAATCATTGAGCTTTCCTAAAATGTTTATCTTGAAATAGCATTAGCTCAATGAGCTATATGTTGTTAGGAATTACCAAAACCACCTAGGGATAGTTGCACTTTCACCCTCCCGAGTTGTGAGTCGAGGGTGGACTTGCAACTGGGCTGACAGAAACTCCTAGTTGCATGTCGAGGGTCTAATTGCAACTACTATAA
>NC_057802.1:84612155-84695456 GCF_018294505.1 Triticum aestivum | reverse complement strand
AGTTGCGAGTTGATGGTGGACTTGCAACTAGGGCAACTACAAAACTACACCCTCCCGTAAGTCGGGGGTGGACTTGTAACGGACAACAACATACTACAAGCTCAGTTGCGAGTCGAGAGTGGACTCGCAACTAAGATGAAAAACAAAATAGAGGCCCAGTTGCGAGTTGAGGATGGACTTGCAACTAGAACAACAACAAATATGGGCCTAACCTGCAAAAAAAACTATGGGCCTAGTTAGAGTCGGGGGTGAACCTACAACTTTGACAACAACAAAAGTATGAACCTAGTTGCGAGTCGATGATGGACCTGCAATTAGGACACCTATGAAACAGTGCACCCAGTTGCGAGTAAATGGTCGGCCTGCAACTGGGATGAAACAAACTATGGACCCAGTTACGAGTCAAAGGTGGACTTGCAACTGGAGTGTAAAAATAAAAGACATGTCTAGTTGCGAGTCGAGGGTGGGCTTGCAATAGGGAGAACTATGAGGCCAGTTGCGAGTCGAAGGTGGACTTGCAACTGAGACAACTACGAAACTACGAACCCAGTTGCGAGTCAAGGGTCGACATGCAACTGGGATCAAACAAACTACAATCCCAGTTCCGAGTCAAGGCTGAACTTGCAACTAAGATGAAAGACAAACACAGCTAAGTTGGGAGTCAAGGGTGGGCTTCCAAGGAGGATAAAACAAACTATCGGCCTAGCTAGTTGCGAATCAATGGTGGACTTGTAACTGGGACAACTGTACAAAATTATGATATGAGTTGTGAGTCAACGGTGAGTTTGTAACTGGGACAACTACAAACTGTGAGCTTAATTGCGAGTCAAGGGTAGACTTGCAACTGGGATAAAAAAACAAACCACATGCCCAATTACGAGTCAATGGTGAGCTTGCAACTAGGACAACTACCCAAAACTACGATACGAGTTGTGAGTAGAGGGTGTATTTGCAACTATAAAAATTACAAACTATGAGCCGAGTGACGAGCAAAAGATGGACTTGCAACCAGGATGAAAAACAAAATATCGACCCAGTTATGAGTCTGCAGGTAGACTTGCTGTTGGAAATATGCCCTAGAGGCAATAATAAATGGTTATTATTATATTTCTTTTTTCATGGTAATTGTCTATTATTCATGCTATAATTGTATTGTCCGGAAATCGTAATACATGTGTGAATACATAGACCACAACGCGTCCCTAGTAAGCCTCTAGTTGACTAGCTCGTTGATCCACAGATAGTCATGGTTTCCTGACTATGGACATAGGATGTCATTGATAACGGGATCACATCATTAGGAGAATGATGTGATGGACAAGACCCAATCCTAAGCATAGCATAAAAGATCGTGTAGTTTCGTTTGCTAGAGCTTTTCCAATGACAAGTATCTTTTCCTTAGACCATGAGATCGTGCAACTCCCGGATACCGTAGGAGTGCTTTGGGTGTGCCAAACGTCACAACGTAACTGGGTGACTATAAAGGTGCACTACGGGTATCTCCGAAAGTGTCTGTTGGGTTGGCACGGATCGAGACTGGGATTTGTCACTCCGTGTGACGGAGAGGTATCTCTGGGCCCACTCGGTAATGCATCATCATAATGAGCTCAATGTGACTAAGGCGTTAGTCACGGGATCATGCATTGCGGTACGAGTAAAGAGACTTGCCGGTAACGAGATTGAACAAGGTATTGGGATACCGACGATCGAATCTCGGGCAAGTAGCATACCGATTGACAAAGGGAATTGCGTACGGGATTGATTGAATCCTCGACACCGTGGTTCATCCGATGAGATCATCGTGGAACATGTGGGATCCAACATGGGTATCCAGATCCCGCTGTTGGTTATTGACCGGAGAGGCGTCTCGGTCATGTCTGCATGTCTCCCGAACCCGTAGGGTCTACACACTTAAGGTTCGGTGACGCTAGGGTTGTAGAGATATGTGTATGCGGAAACCCGAAAGTTGTTCGGAGTCCCGGATGAGATCCCGGACGTCACGAGAGGTTCTGGAATGGTCCGGAGGTGAAGAATTATATATAGGAAGTCAAGTTTCGGCCACCGGGAAAGTTTCGGGGGTTACCGGTATTGTACCGGGACCACCGGAAGGGTCCCGGGGGTCCACCGGGTGGGGCCACCTATCCCGGAGGGCCCCGTGGGCTGAAGTGGGAAGGGAACCAGCCCCTAGTGGGCTGGGCGCCCCCCCATGGGCCTCCCCCCATGCGCCTAGGGTTGGGAACCCTAGGGTGGGGGGCTTCCCACTTGCCTTGGGGGGCAAGGCAACCCCTTCCCCCCCTTTGGCCGCCCCCCCCCTTGAGATCCCATCTCCAGGGCCGGCGCCCCCCAGGGGGCCTATATAAAGGGGGGGGGAGGGAGGGCAGCAACCTATAGCCATGGGCGCCTCCCTCTCCCCCTGCTACACCTCTCCGTCTCGCAGAAGCTCGGCGAAGCCTTGCCGAGACCCGCTACATCCACCACCACGCCGTCGTGCTGCTGGATCTCCATCAACCTCTCCTTCCCCCTTGCTGGATCAAGAAGGAGGAGACGTCGCTGCACTGTACGTGTGTTGAACGCGGAGGTGCCGTCCGTTCGGCACTCGGTCATCGGTGATTTGGATCACGGCGAGTACGACTCCGTCATCCACGTTCATTGGAACGCTTCCGCTCGCGATCTACAAGGGTACGTAGATGCACTCCTTTCCCCTTGTTGCTAGTACACTCCATAGATGCATCTTGGTGAGCGTAGGAAAAATTTAAAATTATGCTACGATTCCCAACACTTGCAACCGGGACAAGCGCATAACCTACCTCTTTAACTTCTACGACATTGCCAAATGACATGGGCACACAAGAACGCGTGCAGAAAAATGCCCAATAAAAAACATATGTACAAAACGGACGGGACGACAAACGAACAAAAGGGAACAACGCGGTAGAGGAATACATCGGCCGACATGCAAGATCCAAAATTTGCACTAAATTACAACAGCAAGATCCGATGGACAACAAACTCAGATGAAACATTGCTAATTTTATCTTGATAAAGCTTAGAAGAAATGGGAGACAATGTGAAAATGAACAGAGAAGGTAACAGGCGCGATATACCTTTGCTTTTCTTGTCTCTTCTAAATCTACGCTGTGGCCTAGAAACAACGTATCGAAATGGCTTGTCAGCACGACACGATAATGGGCTGAAAGTGTGAAGCCAAACTGACCAACAAAAGGATGCGCGACAAACAAAACATCGACCAACAAGGCGGGGATAGCGCTTGCATAAAAATTACAAAAACTAAATCAACCGGTAAAAAAACTTAGATGAGACATCATCAAAAATCATCTAGATGTGATTTTGCAATTTAGTATAAAATTTTCGACTGGACAAATGGAGGACAAAAAGCCACAACGCGCACCAGATTGAACAAATTATATGAACCGTACAACAATTAATCATGTGGAGAGAATTAACAAATAGTCGATCTGATTTGTACAAAAAAATCGAAAAATTATACAGTTTTCTTTTAGAAAATCACGAACAACTAACATTTTTTTGAGGTGGTCGAACAACTCACATGGACGTGAAATGATCGGGGCACAAGGAAAAAAACCTGGCCCAAACACTAACACAGGGAACACAGGCCAACAAACAACGACTAAGGACATAATGGGCCCAAGAAACGCAATAGCGATGTGAGCACACCGGAGACGGCAACTGCGCGAGCACATTTCCCTCAAAAGAAAAAAATTAACTACGTGAGCACATAATGGACGCGGCAAACTACAGGAATCAAGGGCTCGTATGAAAAAAAAAGACTGTGGATCGAACGATGAGGGACTTAGATGTGAGACACCAACAAAAATCACGAGTTTTGAAAAAGGCGAAAACAAAAATAAAAACTAAAAAAGACAAAAAAAAGGGTTGGAAGCTTCTCCCAAAACTAGTAAAAAAGCCCTTCATGGGTCAGCTCATTCACATATGTACGCTTCCGGGAGACAAAAAACCAAACAATTGGCAAGTAGGAAACTATAAATGGGAGACCCACAAAAAACAAAAACGCCCACAGCGGGCAGGCGGGACAAGAGGCCACAGCTGCCATGTGCGGTGTCTAATCTTTTCCATATATATATATATATATATATATATATATATATATATATATATATATATATATACACGCCAGTTTGGGGCACCTTGTCTAGATGCCGTCAGATCTGTTATTGGGTATAACCCGTTAACAAATAGGTGTTTATTTTTGCGTTTTATTGTCCATCGGTAAGAAATTAGTTTACATATGTCTATTTGTAATTCATACCCCCAATGATGCATGCGAATTGAATACCCTGCCAAGAAATTTGCATGGCGTGGCTTGTGCAATAGTGGTTTATCATTTTGGAAAAAACGAACCGAAATTATCCATTTTTTTGGAAAGGGTATAACATGGAAAGGGTATCATCTTCCGAAAATGTGGCTGTCATCAATGGTCAGTCAATTTTTGCAAAATTAAACCGAACTGATTTCCCGTCAGATACCTTCCAAAAATTTTGCGGGACGTGTGTAATATGGAAATGGTATAACTAGGAATTGAAATACCTTCCAAATATGCGCCTCTAATTAATGTACATTTTTTTTGAAATAATGAAACCGAAATGATACTCAGTCGGAATTAGAAATAAGTCGGAGGTAAGACTATCAGACTATTGAACTGGGTATTAAACTTGTATCGACAAACATGAGCAAGGTATGGCAACAGACAACACGATGATACTCAGTCAGAACACAAGTTTGCCATGCAACCTGGGTTTTAAACTCATTTAACAGTTGGCAGTGAGGACGACAGTAGAATAACACGACCATTGCTTAGTGTTATGCAACAAACAAAATGAATGGGAAATCATAAATATCTTGGCACTGTTATTATTAAGGACGAACAGTACATGCTTCAATAAAATGAAGGAAATTTTGTAAGAAAACTATTACACTTGTACTGAAACGTATCAAGTATGTAAAGGAGGATCGCCACATGTAGAGGTGTTGTGGCCAGGAAGCTGGCACTTCTTGCAGACTTTATTAATCTTTGACTTTGTCAAATTCTCTGGGTTTTGAGGACAACCAGTTCTGTAGTGTCCTTTCTCTTGGCAGAATGAACATTTCCGTTTTGTACGTACACCACCTTCGGCAGCAGATTTGAGCCTTGCTGTCCTTGGACGTCCTCGCTTCTTGCGTCGGTTTGGTGGAAGCACATCGTCATGAAGTTGAGCTTCCAAGATGTCCTCGTCTTCCATTTCATTGGCACACTCATCATCTGATTCCGCAGATAAATGTGTAGATGTTGTGTGGACTTGAAGTATAGCCGTAGCATCTTCTTGGGTTGGCATCAAACGGATCTCCTGTAAAGCTTCAGTAATTTTCCTCATTGCAACATGGTACGCATCAACTGATGCATCACCTTTGGACGATAGGTCCATGCAAGCTTCGAATAACAGGGTATGCCGGTGAGTCCTCGAAGCAGCAGCATGCATGTTGAATCTGCTTTTATTTCCTTCTCGGGCATTGCTCGTCCATCTTTTCTTGATGTATTTGTCTGGAAGATTCCGGCACCCAATATGCATCATAACCTGACACAAAAATGAATAATATAATTTGACTCTAATTTCCTTGGGAAAAGAAGACTAGTACTGAAAGGGTCCATTGTGCATACCCTGATTATGTGTGAGCATAATATGCCCATGTGTTCAAATAACCTACAAATACATCTGTACTCCTCTTCATCTTTCTTTACATGAACTGGAAACTCCAACTTACTCCAGTTTTCCCTCGTATCACATTCCATGTGAACTGTTATGTATGTGCCATCATCTCTGATTTCTTGGACAAAGTAAGACGCACTCATGTATACCTGGTCGCTGAACTTCGCAAACATGGTGTCTGTGTAAACTTTAGCAGCTTTCCTCTCTATTGGTGATCCACATCTCGGCTGCCTTGCATCCTGCGAATATGAGAAGTGGCAACGGCATGAGGTATGGTAATGAATCTCATTTAGAAAAAGGAAAAGGTATATTTGTATTATAATATAAATATACCTTCGAAGTGTCGAACTCAAGTTTGTCCTCAGCCGCAATCCTATCAGCAATAAACTTATCGTATTGTTTAACGAAGTTATGCATGGTTGATGATGGTGAAACGTAGGCTTTGAGCACATGATTCATGCACTCGCTGCGTTGCGTTGTTGTCATCTTTGCGAAGAAAAAATCTTTGAAGTATGGTGGTGCCCAGCGATCACGTTTATCCCACACATCTTGTAGCCAGGTGTTGCTATGGAGATCATACTCAGCAATAAGTGAGTTCCAAGCACCTTCAAACTCATCTATGGTCCTTGTATGATTAAGAACTCTATGGAACTTGTCCTTGAAATCAGATGTCTTGCTGTAAAGATTAGGACCAATATGTTCTTTGGCTTTGTAAAAAATGTGCCATTTACACCACCTATGGATTGTGTTAGGGAGTACAGCTTTGATGGCAAGTTCCATGGCCCTGTTCTGGTCTGTATTATTTGTACAAAATAATTAGAATGTTTTAAGAAAAGAAAATGGAAAAGTGCTGTAAGGGTATGTGGAGAGTAAACCTGTGAGAATTCCAACTGGATGCTTATCTTCGACAGCTTTAAGAAAAGTACTAAACAACCACTTGAAGGCATCCTCTGATTCTTCTATAACCAGTCCGCAACCAAAGATGACAGTCTGGAAGTGATTGTTTACACCCACAAAAAGACCAAAAGGCATACCGTATATATTTGTTTGGTAGGTAGTATCAAATGTGACCACGTCACCAAAGTGCTTGTAACTATCCCTAGACCAAGCATGCGACCAGAAAACATTTTTTATCTTTCCATTCTTTCCAACATCGACAGCATAAAAGAAATCTTTGCTTGATTTTTGCATTTCTACAAATAGTCGTAATGTCTTCTTGATGTCATCTGTACTTTCTTCAATTCGGATTGATTGTTTAACACTTTGAAAATACGTCCTAGTGAAAGGCAGCATCGATGCTCCTCCGGCAATCCCGGCTATATATCCATACATTTGAGTTGTGGTGCTGTTGTTTTCCATCATATCTTTCATAATGCGCTTGGTGCCCTCACCGATTTTGTTATGTGATTTCCAGTTGCGGGTCATACCTGTGCTGGTTGTAAGGGGATGATTGTGTTCTTGCCGGAGTTCTGTGATGATCCACTTATGTTCTTCATGTCTGTGTATGCGCATCACGGCACCGCAACCTCTCTTCACAGATTTTTGAACCCCCTTAGATGGCTTGCCCTGAGAAAGGAAATACAAGACAACAGAAAAATTGAATGATCCCACAATCATGAATTATTTTAGTTTGAGCGATAAACGATAAGTAGTACATACCGCGCATGAGCATACAAATTCGATGTAAGTAGTGTCACCAGCAACATTTTTGACTTGTTTACGAATTCTTATACCAAACCCGTTTCTCAACGCGTACATGTTATAAAACTGGAAGGCATCCGTGTCTTCATGGAATACCTGGCCTAAAAAAGGATCCATAATCGTTGCATCGCAATATTCTGGTGGAATAGTAACCAGCGCAGTTCCGGAGTCATCACTAATTATAAAATATATAATGAGTCAGCACTGAGTACAAGTTTCTAGAACAAAAATGACTAATATGTCTATTACGTAGGGAAGATGAGTATAGTAGTATCAGAAATGACCTGCCACTGGTAGTCCTGCCTTGATTAGAACAATCCAGTGAAGGACATCCTTCCGTGCCACCAGCGACATCTCCTTCAGAAGGAGTGGTCATTAGGTTTGCGCTTCAGACTATGGTGTTTCGTTGTGAAATGGTGTGTTTGGGAAGGAGGGGTTCTCCTTTTAAATACCCATACGTGAGATAGGAGACTCCACTAGCCATGATCAGTAACTGATTCGGGTTATTAACTCTTAGTTATGGTGTGATTCATTGCCTAGCTAATTACTAGGAATTAGCGATTTGTTGCATTCACTAGTAGTGGTACAACGTACAAGGCAGTGCACAAGCACTTGCTCTGCTTCCATTTTTACGGACGATTTTAGATTGCTTCTTAATTGCAAGACACCTAGTTAAAGAATCGTCGCTGAATCTATATTAAAATTGATGTTTGCTATGATACTTTGCCTGACATTTTATGTTAAAAATTGAACTGACTACTGTGACCACTATAGAAGGTGTCGATATTGGTTATGTACAATGACAATGAATGTACGATGGCAGTGTGAGTACTCATTTTTTATAATTTGAAGAGACGTTGGTGTGGATGTTGGTTACTCGAGCAGAATAATGTAAAATAGTAGTCAGTAAGGTGGTCGCCGCTTTCATGGATCCGTCAACTCAACACTGGATCAGTTGCTACCATTTGAGCCCGCCATGATCAATGTGGCACCATTTTGCTTTGATATTTTTTGACGGCTGTGTATTAGAAGAGAAGGTTTAGTGTATGTATGGAACTGAAGGTAATATTCGTTTTTGATCTCATTGGAGTATGGGAAACCCAAATGAGTTGAAGTATAAATCCAGAACATAGGAGAAAATTGTAGTCTAATTTGTATGAAGCATCGTGTATGAATTTTAACTGTCGGCGCTAAAAAGTACAATCCCAGGACAGGTCCGTGGGAATATGAACCGACAACATGATACCCAAGGGAACGTATGAAGAGATTGAACATAAAATGAAGCAAATTGTCGTATTTATTACATAGAATGGTCAATACTTTTTCCGAAAGTGAAAACAAGTTCGATATAATTATGTAAATGATGAAATAAAGGTAATAAGAGAGTCTTCATTTCTTCACGACTACTCCATCCTCGTATTGCCTCACAAGTTGTTTGACGAAATCTGGAAGTGCCGCTACATTATCTCTGATGGTAAGAATGTCCAGTAGAATGTTGGCCCTAACCTTGTCAATGCAAGCCTGGGTTGACGATAGGAAGTAAGTAAGGCAACACATGGATGACAGTTTTTTTATTGAAAATGTCTTAAGAAAAATTATGGATGGCTTACTGAATTGAGCTCTTTGGCGACGTCTGTCCCCTTCCAATTCTTCATGAACTCCAAAGTATAAACACCACTCTCAACCCTGCACAATTAGATGTAACCGGTAGTAATTAAAACAGTAAAATCTTGAATTATCATGAGACGTAAGGTTAGGCAGAGGAAATTCTTACTCAAACCGGTGTGTAGGCACAACAGGTTCCTTATAAGCCCATGTAGTTACATCTTCTTTCCAGTCACTGAAGAACAGGGACAAGCATTGTTGCATGGCAGAAGCCAACATAGGTACAATCCAAGTATGCCTACTGTATTGCCTAACATCCTCGCTCTTTTCAGGCTTACTAGAGTCAAGGATGTAAATAACTCTTCGATGCAAGTCGAATGTATAACAAGACCAGTGTTTAATATCGCATAGGGAAACATGAATCTGCAGTGACCATATACCCGTCCGTTAGACAAAGCACACTAATGTAGCTTAGCAAAATTTGTACTCTTACATTTTCACACTTGGAGACGTTGTACTTGAGGTGCGGACCAGTGAACTGTTGTCGAAACAATTCCGGGTTCCAACAGTCTCCACCAGCTATTGCATGAACCTGCAAAAGTCTTATGTAAATAAAAGTTTGGGTAATAAATTCATATATGCGGAGCAGGATAACAAGATAACTAACCCCAAAATCAGGCTCAATAAAGTGGCGCTTTCCATAAGCGTCAGTTTCCCCATACATCTCAAAATCCAGTTGAATGAGCCTTCTAGTGTAAAGACTCACGGTTGGATACTCAACTCTGTCATTGCCTTCAATGAAATTATGGATGTCTGTCCCCGTTAGTTTGATCGCGGTTGGCTTGACATGAGCTACCCAAGTAGAGCTAGATGTAGGGGATAATTAGTAAACATTGCGAGCTTCAGAGGTTTTGGGTATGGACCAAAAAATATGAAGTTGAAATACCTGGATACATCTTCAGTCTGATAGTTCTTAATCCAGTTAACTAATACATTCATCACGTGTTCTGGACAAGAATGTACAGCGGCCGCGTCACCAAATGGAGAGTTAATAGAATACTTGAAACGCTGACGCTGAGGTTTGTTATGGGTAGAAAGACTGAAGTCCAAGAGTTTGGGTTCAGGGTACTCTCGTTTTATGCCACACACATGCTTTAGTTCTCCTTGGCTGTTCTCAACGTACATGTCTTGTAGAATAATGCAGCTAGATGCTGCTATCTCACGTGACATAGAACGTGGTGAGATAGGATGACGACAGTCCGCAGAATCTGTATGCAGTAAAAGTAATTAAGAAATGTAAATGAGAAAGGAATGAAAATGTATGTAAGTAATACCTTTCTTTGATTCTTGTACTGGTGTTAGGTCAATGCCGAGATCAAAGGAGGGTGGCTCTATATCGCACAATGATTGACGTGGGTATGTTTTGTTCAGTTTCAAGCTCGTCTCTTGCTCACTCTTAACCGGCCGATTTAAATCGAGTGATCCATTTGAACCTGGTGTACCCATTGATGTTGATGTTTTGGCATGCAGATTATTTGCTGTCGGTATGTTGGTCGTAAATTGCATCTGAGCTAGAGCTGAAATGAAATAGATTAACCATTACTTATTAAAATTGCTATCAGTGGATGAAAGTTTAGGAAATACCAGAGGGATGCTGCAGCTGAACATGAGAAGTTTGACGAAATACATTGGCGCAGGAATCTATATTTCCATCTGACAAATTGTCCCTAATCAGGAATGCTTGCTGAACTATCTGTAAACATATATACACAACATGTTGGATTGCAGACAGTATGCTAAACGAATATAACTAGAGAATTATGAAAATACCTTGCTATTATCAGGATTGATCTCTGATGGGACAGCGCCACTTTCAGCTCGAAAAGCCGACATCATACCCATTGTATGTCTGCTGTAACAGACTTCACTTCTTGGACGTAGCTGAGAGAAAAATAATGCATGTAAGGACATAAAAAATGAAGATAAATATGTAAAAATAGGTCCTAATTCATTACGATACGCACACTATAATGTAACAATGAGATTGTTTTCTACCTTCATCATCCCAAACTGGGTTGGCTTGTACTGATTCTTCTCTTTGAGGTCCATACTCATTCGTACTTTTATTGCATGTTTATCATACGCCATAATTCGTGGGAAGCAATCATGCTTGAGACTTAGCGGACCCAATTCCAGGTTGTCCAAGTAGAATATCTGAATGTAGAATGTAAGTATTAACTGGAATTACATGCAAGCTGTTTGTACAGAGTAGAATATCTGAATGTAGAATGTAAATACCTGCAGAAATATGACACATCCATTTATATAGGTGGCTTTTGTTTCATCAGTGAGCTTGTTGGCCAATGCCTGCGCTGCTGCTATAATGTCATTAACGACATACCTTGCCCAGTTCCAATTATGTATGTCATCCAAATTCTTGAGCGCCATAAAATACCTCGGACATATATTGTCCAACAAAGTTTGTGGCGCAAGGAATTTGGTCATCACAAGTAGAATGAATGCAGTCTTGAAGGCAGCAACTTCATCATCCGACATTGGTGCTTCATGTTTCTTGCTTAGAATATCAGTTAGTACAGTTCTCGTGATTTTTTTAAACTCCGGGACGTTCAGTCGGATGCATATTATATTTTTGATGTGATTGATTTCTTCCATGGAAGGAATTCGCAACTCCTTTCCCGTGAATGGGATACCCAGAACTTTGTGAACATCACCATCAGTGAAGTAGAGAAGAGATCCATCACCCATTCTAATTGCTATATCTTCAGTGGATACCCTAGATAGAAGGTTGTGACTAAATTCACGAGAGTTTGTGATTTCTGGTAGTTTCAAAATTCCATCAAACTTCATCTCCCTGACTAAGCGTTTCTTTTCATCCTTAAAATCGTTCACGATGGACGAAATTGAAATGGGTGTGCATCTAGAAATCGGCGCTACATATTTTACGGGAAGTGATGACGACCTGACCGGTGGCTCCATGAAGTCGTCATCGTGGTCTGCAGCTGCAGCCATATTGCCACGACCAACCCCAAGAATTTTCTTTCTTCTTGCGGTAGCACACCTCTGTAACCTAGGCATGAATATACCTATAAATGGAAAAGAAATATGTAAATTGCTATAGCTGTGATGGAGAAAAACGACCACAGTCGGCGACCACGAAGGTGACACTGGCTACCATGGCCAAGCTAAACGAAGGGGGGACGTCACCTGGGTATGCTCGTCTGAAGATTAACGATGGACCGATGATGATCTGGGTATGCTTTTGGGGAAGACTGACAAAGGAGAGGTCAAATCAGCCGGGTGTGCGCATGTAGGAAATGAATCAGGGAGAGTGGATCACGTATAGGTATGTAATGCATGCCGGATGCTTTGATTTCCTCCCGCTTTAATTCCTCGGCCAAATTATGGCAGTGCATGAGCCCCTTTTTTTGGTAAGCAATCAAATTAGAGTGCAACTTTTATTTTTGGAAACGGCCGAATTAAATAGCATCAGAATAATGCGAAACATTATGATATGTACTAATTTATCCGCATGCAATATTTTTGAAAGGTGTGAATCATGACTGGCTAATTTTTAATATTATGGAAAGCAATCAAATTAGAGTGCAACTTTTATTTTTGGAAACGGTCGAATTAAATAGCATCACAATAATGCGAAACATTATGATAGGTATTAATTTATCCGCATGCAATATTTTTGAAAACCCGTCCAAATTCGTGTGCTTGCCAATGTATTTAATGATTTTAACGGGTTGTGGGTTGGGCAGTTGTAAACCCGATATATCTCGATAGGATGATGAGTTGATCTAACGGCTGATGCCCTAGGTGCCCAAGCACCTAGGTGCCCCAGTTAATTTACATACATATATATATATATATATATATATATATATATATATATATATATATATTATTTTATATAATAAAGCACGGATTGACTTTGTTGAGTTCATCGTCATCTTTCTTTTTTGAGTTGGCTTTGCCTAAGAAAATATGTTTCTGTCCAGGATTAACAAAGAAACGTTTCCTCCTGCCGTCCGTACGACACCCGTCTCCAAAGTCCAAACCAAACACAAGTCCTCCTTCCCCCGCCGTCTTTTATGCCAACGAATCCTACCCTCCTCTTGAAACAGGCCCGCACAAATCCTTCCTCCCACGCATGTTCGCTGCCGCTGCCGCTGCCGCCAGCACCGGCCACCTCGCCCCAGGCACGGGACAGATCTAGGAATCAGGAGGGGATGGACAGAGTATAGCGAACAGGCCGACGGGGATGTGCTCTCTCCTCCCGCTACCAAGGCCCGTGGGCAGGGCGCTCGACCTCTAGACGACGCCGGCGATAATCAAGGACGGATGTGCATCCTGGCATCTCAACTCAAGATGCGGCCCGCCCAGCCCCTCCACCGGCTCAAGATCCGGGGCCCTCTGCTCTGCTCCTCGACGCCCCACCCACATAGAGCGCTAAATCTAGCAAAACAGCCCCGCCGCGTTGCCGCTCCCATCTCCCTGCATCTTCCCGAGATGGTCCGGTTGGGCACTGCCCCATCGACCAAGCGTGTGCTGTCCACAGAAGCCGGCTCCTCCACCCAAGCCTTCCTCCGCAAGGTCGTCTGAACCGATCGTGATAATCATGCATGTTTTCCCCACTAATTTAATTCGAATTCAGTTGTCCGTCTCCATCTCCAAACGGAGTAGAGCCGTCCAGCACACAACGTGATTTGCAGATCCAAGGAGGAGGGTGAGGAAGCCGCCGGCGGATAGGTTGAACATTGCAGGGTACGAGCATGCTAGCCGCCCGTCTCGACGTTATAGGATCTGATAATCTTCTTCTTTTGGTTTTCTTATGTCCGCAGCGGCACTATGGTGGATTGGAATCATGCCATGAAGTAGAAGAAGAGGAGGTCTGTTCGCCATCAAGCCAACCTTTCACTGCTGCACCACCTCTTGCAACAGTTCCCGGCCCCCGCTGCCTCTTCCGCACACGTCGGTCTATCCCCTTGAATCAGCGTACCTGCTTTGTTTTCTTAAGAAAAAGACTGATTCATCTACAACTTGGATCAGAGCAAATTATTTGTCTATGAACCGGAGAAGAGGATCCAGCGATGGATGCTTTCAGATTTGGCTTCGACCCAAACTGGCCGCAGGCTTTCAAGTCTTGGGGCTCGGCTCGGTAGATCGAGATCGAGAGAGGAGTGACCTGGGAGAGCAGTCAGACGGCACGACAGTGATGTCTAGGTGACACAAGTGTGATGGCGGCTGGGCATTGTTCGCATTGACCCGAAGGCAAGCGATCGCTCAGCTGTTAAATCACCGTTTGTCTCAGCACCATTATATTTTTGTGACTTTCTCTGTTTGTCTCATGATTTTGATCCATTCATAATTAGTAGTAGTACACTTTATCTTCCGTTTCATGTGCTTTATTTATGGGTGGAAGGGTTTGGATGACCGATAAATGGTAGCCGCGGGCCTGCTCCCTATTCAGGTCAATGGACTCACCAATACACACGAAGTGAATCTGGGACAACCGAGGAGAGAAAACAGAGTAACCTCTTTCAGTCCACACCGAGTTAACTGAACAAGAGAGAACAGAGGAGAGAAGAGGCAACGAATGCCAAACTTCCATTCTACTTCTCCTGCAACAAATGATGGTTTATATATTTATATTACATGGAAATAACCGGCTCTTAACAGAACTCTCTACAATCTTGTTGAGCTGGCCCCTCCCTCCATGCTTTGCCATTGCTATTGTCTCCCTACATCGCCGTCTACGTCTCTGACCGTGCGCCAATACATGGAGACCCAGTCCTTCGAGCACACACTAGCCCTGACCTGCGCGTCCCGTCGTTGCCCGGGCTCCATGCCTCGCAGCCATGGAGGTCATATCCTCAAAGCGCCGGCCCGACCCCAACCTGCGTGGACACTGCTCAAAATATCATCTTAGCGACTGGTCTAATAAAGCAATGATCATTGGCTCTCTCTGGTGAAAATTTCCCTTTGATCAGCTAAAACACGAGTCAAACGACTGCTAGCAGTCTATCATAATATTATCTTCTCTAAACTCATATGCCTTCCATGTATAGTATGCCGATGATATATGTCAATGGTAGCAACCGTGAACTTGTACAATTTTCAATGTGCGTTTTATTTAGATTCATGACCTCTGAACATAATCGTAACTTGTATTTTGATGATGCTCAGCTCCATTACCATTTGTCGGAAAACTTCAAATCAATGATGGGGAATACAATTTTCTATGATAGTTGGGACTAATCCGTTTTCTTCTGATGTGCAATTCAAGTTGATGCCATAGTTCGGTAGCTCGAATTGAAGTAGTGTTCATTTGTTAAGGAGATGAAACCTTAGCTCTTACACTAGCTCACGTACACATCAAAACATTAAGTGGTAAATAGCTTACATACACCAGTCAATTATGCATTGTACCTTCAGATTCTGAGATAAAGAGAATCTCTAGCTATATATCTATGTCTTTACGCGCGAAGCACGAAATCATGGGTGGGCGAAGCACCAGGATGTCTGTCAATGACTATGCCATCGGGAAGAAGCCCAGCTCTCTTGACTCGCCGGTCCTAACGTAGAGAAGCAAGACACACCACCTTGCTAAGGACGCCCGCCTCACACCAATGTGGGCAAACATACCCTCCTAGGCAGAATTGGGATGCCCGCTTCACTCCGATGCGTGCTCGAGTGGTCCCTAGGCCAATCGCTGGGTGGAGGAGAAGTATGAGGCTGAGGGCGATATCGGCGCCTGGTCGGTGGCTTGACCTTCTCAAATGCATTTGGCATCCTGTACGCCACGCCCTCACCGAGGCTGCTGCACCTTGCCACCGTGTTGGGCCTTCATGGTGATGGTGGACAGCCGGACTTCCTGGTGGGGTTGAGGCGGATCCGATATTAGGCAATGAGACACACGTTGCACGTGGATGTACGCGATGTAGGGCATGAACCCGAACACACTAAGGAAGTAAAACACATATAGTTCCTGTCTTTTTCCTTTTCACTGCTTTGACAACATTATTTTTTGAGAACTGACAACATTTTACCATGGTATCACCTGATGCAACGCACGAGCAATTTTCCTAGTAAAACAAAAAAGCCCACAACAGGCAGGCGGGACCTACACAGGACACGGGCTGCCGCGCGCGACGCCAGCGACTGCGAGCGAGCCGAACAAGCTGCGTGGATCTTTCTTCTCAAAAGAAAAAAGCTGCATGAATCTTAAACGGAAAATAAAATCCGACAGCCCTAGACTTAGATATTAAAGCGGCTCACTAAGGAAAGTCCTATCGGGCCTCAATGCTTCACGAGGGACAACAAAAGACGCACGGGCGAATGGGCTGACAAGTAGATACCAAACGCACGGGTCTCGCTCGAAAAAACGACAAGATCAATTTTTTGATGACATTTAAAGTGAACAGATGGCAGAATGAAAAAAGGTTCTTGAATTTAGGAAAGACAAGTAAAAGAAAAAAAAGGGAAAGTCAAATGAAAAATAAAAAGAAATGAAATAAATGGAAAATAGAAAATATAAATAAATAACATCCTTCACTAGAACATGAAAAACAAATAAGCAAACAGCCCCCCAACTGTTCGGCTCTCCAATTTATACAACGCAGGCCAAAATAAGAATAAACAAATTTAAACGGCTAATCACGCAGCGAAAATTGCCCAAGGAAAGATGCATGCACGAAAGGGCAGACGCGCAGGACAAAACAACCCACAATCAAGATTTGTACAACATTTAAGACAAACAGATCGAACGATCAGAAACTTATATAAGACATTGCCAGATGTCATGTCGATGAGAATTAGCAAATCCCATTAAATAAAGTCCATGAATTTAAAACATATTAGTAAAGAAGGAAAAAACATCTAATCGAGAAAAGTATATTTTTCCTCGCGAGAACAAACTCCAATTCACGAGCAAAAAAAAAAACTCCGATTCTAAAGTGCAGTGGCTTGAAATGAAAAGGGGAATCGTAGCCCATAGCCCACATGACCCACACCACCGAGCGCTGACACAGAGTCAACGGGCACAGCGCGAACGAGATGCAAAGGCACACTAGCACGCGCGCGAGACACAACAACGACAAAAAAAAAAGAAACAGATTTGCACGAATCTTGCAGCCTCTAATCCTATGGTGGACAACTTAGATGTAACATAGCTAAAAAACAACTAGATGTGAATTAGTCAATCTGAATTTTGAAATCCGTCTATGTTACATCTAGATGTGAGATAATATCTCACATCTAAGTATGATGTCATGTATTTTGTAATCCTCCCTGCTGGACTTTCTTGTTGTTTGTTTGTTTTTTTTAGCCTTTTTCGCTTTTGTTTTCTGTACAAGTCTAGATATGACGTAGTTATGTCACATCTCACCTGTCTCCATTATGTTTGTGGTCTATTTTTTTGTTCCAATTTTTTTTCTTGTTGCTGCCTTGTTTGTGGGAGGTTAGATGTGACATCCTTGAAAAACATCTAAAGATGAATTAGACAAACTGTTTGTTTTTACCTCGAAACCGTAGAACAACATGTACAAAAAGAAAGCAAAAAAGGCTTTCTCTTAAAGCCTAAACAACATCAGTTTTTTCCAACGTGAGGAAAACAATGAGCACTGAAGGAGACTAGTCTACAGGGCAGAGTTGATCCGTTGCTCTAAGATTCCAATAATGGAGAAAGTCGCTCCAGAAATGGACTTCTCTTCCCTAGATTGATTGATGCCAACATTTTACCTGCAGAAGCTTGACCATATCAAGTGATCTTTGAATCGTACATGCGTCCAGAGATGGACACGAGAATTCCGTTGAATCTTCATGCACAAATAATGATTCAGGCAAGACACGCACATCATTGGCACAATCACTCAATTGGCTATGGATTGACAAGCAAGTAGAGTAGAACCATATGTTGCAAGATCAGCATCTCGAGCAGCCAAAAGTCAGGATACCGAATGCGGCACGAAGCAACTAGGGTTAATCTTTGGCTCGAACATGCCGTCCAAGAAAGTTCTACGGCTGTCACAGTTACATTGAATCTTCCATATGGGAATAATCCAGGCAAGCCAAGCTGCATCACTGGCAAAATTCAACTCGCTATGAACATCGAGTGTGGCAGGCAGTCACGGGGGTTGATCTGAGCCATCCATTTCTCAATCCGACCGCTCGGACACCGCCTTTCCCACGGTTCAGAACCGAAGAAGCTTCATCCACCAGATCATGACCGACGTGTCAGCATGTGCGGCTGTCATCGGGTGCTATAGTACACTACAGTTGCCATTGCATTGCTTCCAACAGATTGTGGTATATTCAAGGTGCCACTTCCGCTGCCACAGCCAATGCTGGCCATGACCCCCGCCCGCAGTGGCGATGGTCGGGTGACATCGCAAGGGAGCTCAGCATCCCGAGGCTCGCCTTTATTGGATTTTGTGGCTTCTCGTCCCTGGTCAGGTACAACCATGAGAGGCAAATTTTTAGTCGTTAATTTTGTATTGTACGTATGTTTGCTGCCATAGTTAAGTGCTTTGCTTCAACTGTAAGGGGAAATTAGTGTAAAATGCTTCCAGAGAGAAAAGAAAGTGAACATATAAAAGGCTACATTCGAAAGGAAAAAAGCTACTAGTACTACTCTATGTAACAAAAGATGTAATTTGCACTGCATAAGGAATTACACATGACAAATGTTTTCATGGGCAATTTTTAGGCATGTTGCAAACTTGCGGTTGGTTGATGTTTGTCGAAGAAGTATGCACCTCTATGTGTTTTAAACAACTAAAACCATATTGCAGGCACATCACTTTTCAGACCAATGTATTTGATCATGTCAAAGATGAAAATGAGCTCATCACGATCACGGGGTTCCCTACATCACTAGAGTTGACGAAGACTAAATCCCCTGGAGGCCTTTCCATTCCGGGTGCGGACCAAATCCATGGAATGATCCTTGAAGAGGTGCTGAGATGCGATGGTGAGGTCATTAAAAGCTTTCAGGAGCTTGAGGCATTGTACATCGAATCGTTTGAGCAGATGACAGGAAAGAAGGCCCGGACAAGTGGGCCAATGTGTCTCTGCCACCGAAACAACAACACAGTGGCCGCAAGAGGAATCAAGACATCAACGGATGAGGCACATTAATTGCTTGCAATGCCTTGATTCAATGAAGCCAGGCTCAGTGGTCTTTGTCAGCTTTGGCAGCCTTGCTTGCACTACACCTAAACAGTTTGTTGAGCTGGGACTGGGACTTGAAGCCTCGCTGAAACTGTTTATTTGGGTGATTAAAGCAGGAGCTAAGCTTCCAGAAGTCGAGGAATGACTCGCGGATGGATTCGAGGAGTGCGTCAAAGACAGAGGTCTGATCATAAGGGGCTGGGCGCCACAAGTGCTGATCCTGTGGCACCAAGCCATTGGAGGATTTGTGGCGCACTGTGGGTGGAACTCAACAATAGAGGGCATTTTTGCAACTGTGCCCATGATCACATGGCCACACTTTGCGGAGCAGTTTGTGAATGAGAAGCTGGTGGTGGATGTGCTGAAAAACGGGGAGGAGGTTGGAGTGCAAGGAGTTACACAGTGGGGAAGTGAAAACCAAGAGGTTATGGTTACAAGAGATGTCGTGGAGACGGTGAAGGAAATATGCCCTAGAGGCAATAATAAAGTTATTATTTATTTCCTTATATCATGATAAATGTTTATTATTCATGCTAGAATTGTATTAACCGGAAACTTAGTACATGTGTGAATACATAGACAAACATAGTGTCACTAGTATGCCTCTACTTGACTAGCTCGTAAATCGAAGATGGTTGAGTTTCCTAGCCATGGACATGAGTTGTCATTTGATTAACGGGATCACATCATTAGGAGAATGATGTGATTGACTTGACCCATTCCGTTAGCTTAGCACTTGATCGTTTAGTATTCTGCTATTGCTTTCTTCATGACTTATACATGTTCCTATACTATGAGATTATGCAACTCCCGTTTACCGGAGGAACACTTTGTGTGCTACCAAACGTCACAACGTAACTGGGTGATTATAAAGGTGCTCTACAGGTGTCTCCAAAGGTACTTGTTGGGTTGGCGTATTTCGAGATTAGGATTTGTCACTCCGATTGTCGGAGAGGTATCTCTGGGCCCACTCGGTAATGCACATCACTATAAGCCTTGCAAGCATTGCAACTAATGAGTTAGTTGCGGGATGATGTATTACGGAACGAGTAAAGAGACTTGCCGGTAACGAGATTGAACTAGGTATTGAGATACCGACGATCAAATCTCGGCAAATAACATACCAATGACAAAGGGAACAACGTATGTTGTTATGTGGTTTGGCCGATAAAGATCTTTGTAGAATATGTGGGAGCCAATATGAGCATCCAGGTTCCGCTATTGGTTATTGACCGGAGACATGTCTCGGTCATGTCTACATAGTTCTCGAACCCGTAGGGTCCGCACGCTTAATGTTCGATGACGGTTATATTATGAGTTTATGTGTTTTGATGTACCGAAGAAAGTTCGGAGTCCCGGATGTGATCACGGACATGACGAGGAGTCTCAAAATGTTCGAGACATGAAGATTGATATATTGGACGACTATATTCGGACACCGGAATGGTTCCGGGGGGTTATCGGATATATACCGGAGTACCGGGGGGTTACCGGAACCCCCCGGGGGTTATTGGGCCTCATGGGCCCAAGTGGTGGAAGAGGAGAGGCGGGCAAGAGGTGGCGCGCGGCCCCCCTTGCCCCAATCCGAATTGGGAAAGGGAAGGGGGCGGCGGCCCCCCTTCTCCTTCCTTCTCTCCACCTCCTCCTTCCCCCTTCTCCTAGTTGGAATAGGAAAGGGGGGCAAAACCTACTTGGAGTAGGATTGCCCCCCCTTGGGCGCGCCTCCTCCCCTTGGCCAGCCCCCTCTTCCTCCCCCCCTTTATATACGGAGGAGGGGGCACCCCATAGACACAACAATTGATCTCTTGATCTCTTAGCCGTGTGCGGTGCCCCCCTCCACCATAATCCACCTCGATAATATCGTAGCGGAGCTTAGGCGAAGCCCTGCGTTGGTAGAACATCATCACGTCACCACGCCGTCGTGCTGACGGAACTCTCCCTCAAAGCTCGGCTGGATCGGAGTTTGAGGGACGTCATCGAGTTGAACGTGTGCAGAACTCGGAGGTGCCATGCGTTCGGTACTTGATCGGTCGGATCGTGAAGACGTACGACTACATCAACTGCGTTGTGCTAATGCTTCCGCTTTCGGTCTACAAGGGTACGTGGACACACTCTCCCCTCTCATTGCTATGCATCACCATGATCTTGCGTGTGCGTAGGAAATTTTTGAAATTACTACGTTCCCCAACAGTGGCATCAGAGTCAGGTTTTATGCGTAGATGTTATATGCACGAGTAGAACACAAGTGAGTTGTGGGCGATACAAGTCATATTGCTTACCAGCATGTCATACTTTGGTTCGGCGGTATTGTTGGATGAAGCGGCCCGGACCGACATTACGCGTACGCTTACGTGAGACTGGTTCTACCGACGTGCTTTGCACACACGTGGCTGGCGGGTGTCAGTTTCTCCAACTTTAGTTGAACCGAGTGTGGCTACGCCCGCTCCTTGAGAAGGTTAAAACATCACTAACTTGACGAACTATCATTGTGGTTTTGATGCGTAGGTAAGAACGGTTCTTGCTCAGCCCGTAGCAGCCACGTAAAACTTGCAACAACAAAGTAGAGGACGTCTAACTTGTTTTTACAGGGCATGTTGTGATGTGATATGGTCAAGACATGATGCTATATTTTATTGTATGAGATGATCATGTTTTGTAACCGAGTTATCGGCAACTGGCAGGAGCCATATGGTTGTCGCTTTATTGTATGCAATGCAATCGCCCTGTAATGCTTTACTTTATCACTAAACGGTAGCGATAGTCGTAGAAGCATAAGTTGGCGAGACGACAACGATGCTACGATGGAGATCAAGGTGTCGCGCCGGTGACGATGGTGGTCATGACGGTGCTTCGGAGATGGAGATCACAAGCACAAGATGATGATGGCCATATCATATCACTTATATTGATTGCATGTGGTGTTTATCTTTTATGCATCTTATCTTGCTTTGATTGACGGTAGCATTATAAGATGATCTCTCACTAAATTTCAAGGTATAAGTGTTCTCCCTAAGTATGCACCGTTGCGAAAGTTCTTCGTGCTGAGACACCACGTGATGATCGGGTGTGATAGGCTCTACGTTCAAATACAATGGGTGCAAAACAGTTGCACACGCGGAATACCCAGGTTAAACTTGGCGAGCCTAGCATATGCAGATATTGCCTCGGAACACTGAGACGAAAGGTCGGGCGTGAATCATATAGTAGATATGATCAACATAGTGATGTTCACCATTGAAACTAATCCATCTCACGTGATGATCGGACATGGTTTAGTTGATTTGGATCACGTGATCACCTAGATGATTAGAGGGATGTCTATCTAAGTGGGAGTTCTTAAGTAATATGATTAATTGAACTTTAATTTATCATGAACTTAGTCCTGGTCGTATTAGCATATCTATGTTGTAGATCAATAGCTCAAGTTTAGCTCCTCTGTTTTATTTTGATATGTTCCTAGAGAAAACTAAGTTGAAAGATGTTAGTAGCAATGATGCGGATTGGATCCGTGATCTGAGGATTTTCCTCATTGCTGCACAAAAGAATTATGTCCTTGATGCACCGCTAGGTGAAAGAACTATTGCAGGAGCAGATGCAGATGTTATGAACGTTTTGGCAAAGCTCGGTATGATGACTACTTGATAGTTTAAGTGCACCATGTTTTACGGCTTAGAACCGGGACTTCAAAAATGTTTTGAACACCACGGAGCATATAAGATGTTCCAAGAGTTGAAATTGGTATTTCATACTCATGCCCGTGTCGAGAGGTATGAGACCTCTGACATTACTTTGCCTACAAGATGGAGGAGAATAACTCAACCAGTGAGCATGTGCTCAGATTGTCTGAGTACTACAATCACTTGAACCAAGTGGGAGTTAATCTTCCAGATAAGATAGTGATTGACAGAGTTCTCTAGTCACTATCACCAAGTTACTAGAACTTCGTGATGAACTATATTATGCAAGGGATAACGGAAACGATTCCCAAGCTCTTCGTGATGCTGAAATCGACGAAGGTAGAAATCAAGAAAAAACATCAAGTTTTGATGGTTGACAAGACCACTAGTTTCAAGAAAAGGGCAAAGGGAAGAAGGGGAACTTCAAGAAGAACGGCAAGCAAGTTGCTGCTCAAGTGAAGAAGCCCAAGTCTGGACCTAAGCCTGAGACTAAGTGCTTCTACTGCAAAGGGACTGGTCACTGGAAGCGGAACTGCCCCAAGTATTTGGCGGATAAGAAGGATGGCAAAGTGAACAAAGGTATATTTGATATACATGTTATTGATGTGTACTTCACTAGTGTTTATAGCAACCCCGCGGTATTTGATACTAGTTCAGTTGCTAAAGAGTAGTAACTCGAAACGGGAGTTGCATAATGAACAGAAACTAGTTAAGGATGAAGTGACGATGTGTATTGGAAGTGGTTCCAAGATTGATATGATCATCATCGCACACTCCCTATACTTTCGGGATTAGTGTTGAACCTAAATAAGTGTTATTTGGTGTTTGCGTTGAGCATGAATATGATTTGATCATGTTTATTGCAATACGGTTATTCATTTAAGTTAGAGAATAATTGTTGTTCTGTTTACATGAATAAAACCTTATATGGTTACACACCCAATGAAAATGGTTCGTTGGATCTCGATCGTAGTGATACACATATTCATAATATTGAAGCCAAAAGATGCAAAGTTAATAATGATAGTGCAACTTATTTGTGGCACTGCCGTTTAGGTCATATTGGTGTAAAGCGCATGAAGAAACTCCATGCTGATGGGCTTTTGGAATCACTTGATTACGAATCACTTGATGCTTGCGAACCATGCCTCTTGGGCAAGATGACTAAAACGCCGTTCTCCGGAACAATGGAGCGAGCAACAGATTTGTTGGAAATCATACATACTGATATATGTGGTCCGATGAATATTGAGGCTCGCGGCAGGTATCGTTATTTTCTGACCTTCACAGATGATTTGAGCAGTGATACGTCTCCAACGTATCTATAATTTATGAAGTATTCATGCTATTATATTATCCATCTTGGATGTTTTATGGGCTTTACTATGCACTTTTATATTACTTTTGGGACCAACCTATTGACCCAGAGCCCAGTGCCAGTTTCTGTTTTTTTCCCTTGTTTCAGTGTTTCGCAGAAAAGGAATATCAAACGGAGTTCAAACGGAATGAAACCTTCGGAAAAGTTATTTTTGGAAAGAAAGCAATACAGGAGACTTGGAGTGCACGTCAGGGGATCAACGAGGAGAGCACGAGGCAGGGGGCGCGCCCTCCACCCTCGTGGGCCCCTCGTGGCTCCCCTTACCGACTTCTTTCACATATATATTCCCATATACCCTAAAACCTTCGGGGAACAGAATAGAGCGAGAGTTCCGCCGCCGCAAGCCTCTGTAGCCACCAAAAACCAATCGGGACCCTGTTCCGGCACCCTGCCGGAGGGGGGTTCCATCAACGGTGGCCATCTTCATCATCCCAGCGCTCTCCATGACGAGGAGGGAGTAGTTCACCCTCGGGGCTGAGGGTATGTACCAGTAGCTATGTGTTTGATCTCTCATGTTCTTGATTTGGCACGATCTTGATGTATCGCGAACTTTGCTATTATAGTTGGACCTTATGATGTTTCTCCCCCTCTACTCTCTTGTAATGGGTTGAGTTTTCCCTTTGAAGTTATCTTATCGGATTGAGTCTTGAGAACACTTGATGTATGTCTTGCGTGGGATAACCGTGGTGACAATGGGTTATTCTATTGATTCACTTGATGTATGTTTTGGTGATCAACTTGCGGGTTCCGCCCATGAACCTATGCATAGGGGTTGGCACATATTTTTGTCTTGACTCTCCGGTAGAAACTTTGGGGCACTCTTTGAGGTTCTATGTGTTGGTTGAATAGATGAATCTGAGATTGTGTGATGCATATCGTATAATCATACCCACGGATACTTGAGGTGACATTGGAGTATCTAGATGACATTAGGGTTTTGGTTGATGTGTGTCTTAAGGTGTTATTTTACTACGAACTCTAGGGCTGTTTGTGACACTTATAGGAATAGCCCAATGGATTGATCGGAAAGAATAACTTTGAGGTGGTTTCGTACCCTGCCATAATCTCTTCGTTTGTTCTCCGCTATTAGTGACTTTGGATTGACTCTTTGTTGCATGTTGAGGGATAGTTATATGATCCAATTATGTTATTATTGTTGAGAGAACTTACACTAGTGAAAGTATGAACCCTAGGCCTTGTTTCCTAGCATTGCAATACCGTTCGTGCTCACTTTTATTATTAGTTACCTTGCTGTTTTTATATTTTCAGATTACAAAAACCTATATCTACCATCTATATTGCACTTGTATCACCATCTCTTCGCCGAACTAGTGCACCTATACAATTTACCATTGTATTGGGTGTGTTGTGGACACAAGAGACTCTTTGTTATTTGGTTGCAGGGTTGTTTGAGAGAGACCATCTTCATCCTACGCCTCCCACGGATTGATAAACCTTAGGTCATCCACTTGAGGGAAATTTGCTACTATCCTACAAACCTCTGCACTTGGAGGCCCAGCAACGTCTACGAGAAGAAGGTTGTGTAGTAGACATCAAGCAGTTTCTGGCGCCGTTGCCGGGGAGGTGAGTGCTTGAAGGTATATCTTTAGATCTTGCAATCGAATCTTTTTGTTTCTTGTTTTAGCACTAGTTTAGTTTATAAAATAAAACTACAAAAAAATGGAATTAAGTTTGTCTCATATGCTGCATCTTTTTAATGTCTTTCGTGAAAATGATGGGAAGGAAAATTGTGCTCAAGTACTAGAAGAAGAATTACATAAAATGCTTGGCATAAAATATGTGAATGATGAGCATGATTGCAATGTTGTTAGTATGAATTCTTTGAATACCCATGATGCTAATGATATGCAAAGCCACAAGCTTGGGATGCTATGTTTGATGAAGATGATATGGTTAGTCCCCCAAGTTTTGATGCGCAAATTTATTATGATGAAAGCATGCCTCCTATTTATGATGATTATTGTGATGACATGTATGCTCTAAATAATAAAGATAACCATGAAACTTGTCATTATGATTTAATTTTCAATTGGATTATGCTTCACATGATAATTATTTTGTTGAGTTTGCTCCCACTACTATTCCGAATGAGAAGAATTTTGCTTATGTGCAGAGTAATAAATTTTCTATGCTTGTGGGTCATGAAAAGAATGCTTTAGGTGCTGGTTATATTGTTGAATTCATTCATGATGCTACTGAAAATTGTTATGAGGGAGGAATTTATGCTTGTAGGAATTGCAATAATATCAAGTTTCCTCTCTATGTGCTTAAAGTTTTGAAGTTATGCTTGTTTTGCCTTCCTATGCTAGTTGATTATTGTTCCCATAAGTTGTTTGCTCACAAAATCCCTATGCATAGGAAGTGGGTTAGACTTAAATGTGCTAGTCATATTCTTCATGATGCTCTCTTTATGTTTCAATTCTTATCTTTTATGTGAGCATCATTGAAATCATCATGCCTAGCTAGGGGCGTTAAACGTTAGCGCTTGTTGGGAGGCAACCCAATTTTATTTTAGTTTCTTGCTTTTTGGTTCTGTTTAAGAATTAAACCATCTAGCTTCTGTTTAGATGTGGTTTTGTGTTTTAATTAGTGTTTGTGCCAAGTAGAACCTTTGGGAAGACTTGGGTGAAGTCTTTATGATCATGCTGTAAAAAACAGAAACTTTAGCGCTCACGAGATTAGCTAAAACTTTTTACTGGAGAGTGCTATTTACTTGATTCTTTTTGAAGATGATTACTAGACAAATCCCTCAGGTCCACCAATTTATTTTAGAATTTTTGGAGTTCCAGAAGTATACGTTTAATACAGATTACTACAGACTGTTCTGTTTTTGACATATTCTGTTTTTCCTATGTTGTTTGCTTATTTTGATGAATCTATGGCTAGTAAAATAGTTTATAAACCATAGATAAGTTGGAATACAGTAGGTTTAACACCAATATAAATAAAGAATGAGTTCATTACAGTACCTTGAAGTGGTGTTTTGTTTTCTTTCGCTAACGGAGCTCACGAGATTTTCTGTTAAATTTTGTGTTGTGAAGTTTTCAAGTTTTGGGTAAAGATTCGATGGACTATGGAATAAGGAGTGGCAAGAGCCAAAGCTTGGGGATGCCCAAGGAACCCCAAGGTAATATTCAATGACAACCAAGAGCCTAAGCTTGGGGATTCCCCGGATGGCATCCCCTCTTTCGTCTTCGTTCATCGGTAACTTTACTTGGAGCTATATTTTTATTCACCACATGATATGTGTTTTGCTTGGAGCGCCATTTTATTTTCTTTAGCTTTGCTTGCTGTTTGAATAAAATACCAAGATCTGAAATTCTTAAATGAGAAAGAATCTTCACATAGCTACATAATTATTTAACTACTCATTGATCTTCACTTATATCTTTTTGGAGTAGTTTGTCATTTACTCGTGTGCTTCACTTATATCCTATGAGTAAATGGCTGAATGATTTGAATGTCATAAATCTGAAATTATATATGCTTCTTATGATTATCCCATGGGGAGTAATGCCTTCACATATAATAAGTAGAGGTGGTAAATTTTTTGAAGGTTAGCAAACATTGATTGGTCACTTGAACAATTCATGAAAGAATATTGAAGGAAGAGAGATTTCACATATAAATATACTATCTTGGACATCTTCTATGATTGTGAGCCCCATTAAATATTTTCAAACCTGAGCAAATTAGTTGAAGTTGGACAAGGAAGACAACATAATGAGTTATGCTTGGGTATATTTGTATAGAAGTTATATTGTTATGGATCCTCTAACATGTGGTGCTTGCTATTTAGAATCCTTTGCTAGCCAAAATATCTGTACTAAGCAGGAATACTGCTTGTGGATCCAAATTCCTTGAACCAAGTTTCTTCCATGAGTGTCCACCATATCTACCTATATGCGGTATTTACCTGTCGTTCCAAGTAAATTTGCATGTGCCAAACTCTAAACCTTCAAATAATAATCTGTTTTGTATGCCCGAATCGCTCATGTAGCGACTAGGGGCTAGCAGTATCTTCCATGCTAGGTGGGTTATTCTCATGATGAGTGGACTCCGCTCATCATTCACGAGAAAATGGCTGGTAACTGGGATGCCCAATCCTATGATCAAAAGATCAAAAACAAATTCGCAAATAATTTAAACAAAACTCCCCCAGGATTGTTGAAAGTTGGACGACACCCGTTGTTTCGGACAAGCCGTGGAGTGTGATCGTTGGTGGAGGGGGAGTAAAATCTTTACCTTTCTGCGTGGGAACCGCCTATGATGTATCTAGTATGGAAGATATTGAGAACTCTTGGTCGTTATGTTGACAATGAAAGCATACCTCTCAAAATTATTTTCATCTCTGTTTTTGCTCCGAGCTCTGGCACCTCTGCAAATCCCTGCTTCCCTCTGCGAAGGGCCTATCTTTTACTTTTATGCAAGAGTCAGTAGTATTCCTTCTCATTCCAACCTACTCTTTAGTTGGCAAGCATCATGTGATGGAAAGATCTAAGCATATATGGCTATTCAAATATATTTGAGCATGAATTATTATTGTTGACATTACCCTTGAGGTAAAAGGTTGGGAGGCGAAACATTAAGCCCCTAACTTTTTCTGTGTTCGATGAATGCTCTTTGTTCTAAAAATATGCTTTGAGTGGTAGCAATCATGGAAGACTAAATGATAGTTGAGTATGTGAAGTTTGCTGAATCAAAGCTCTGACATAGACTCTTCCTGAAAATAAGATGAATTGCAATTGTTTGATGACTGAGAACATAGTTTGTTAGTTTTCAAGAAAGTTTATGATCTATACTTTAACATGTGAATAGTTTGTTACTTGATCATGAAAAGTTCTATGAGTTGAGCTACTGTTATGACATATAATGATGCTAGAAAAGATGATTGAAATTATCATTGATCAAACTTGTGCACCTGCTAGCATTCACACTTCATAAATTCTTTCTTTTATCATTTACCTACTCGAGGACGAGCAGGAATTAAGCTTGGGGATGCTGATACGTCTCCAACGTATCTATAATTTATGAAGTATTCATGCTATTATATTATCCATTGATGTCTACTACGCAACCTTCTTCTTGTAGACGTTGTTGGGCCTCCAAGTGCAGAGGTTTGTAGGACAGTAGCAAATTTCCCTCAAGTGGATGACCTAAGGTTTATCAATCCGTGGGAGGCGGAGGATGAAGATGGTCTCTCTCAAGCAACCCTGCAACCAAATCACAAAGAGTCTCTTGTGTCCCCAACACACCCAATACAATGGTAAATTGTATAGGTGCACTAGTTCGGCGAAGAGATGGTGATACAAGTGCAATATGGATGGTAGATATAGGTTTTTGTAATCTGAAAATATAAAAACAGCAAGGTAACTAATAATAAAAGTGAGCACAAACGGTATTGCAATGCTAGGAAACAAGGCCTAAGGTTCATACTTTCACCAGTGTCGGGGGGATGGACCCTGGGCAGGCAACGGAACCCGGATCCTCTTCAAAAAACAACGGGGCTGGCACGGCCACTCAATATCGGCACGCGCTTGGCCGGCTCGCTCGACCCGGCCAAGCCCCGCAAGCCAGCCAGACTAGCTGACCCGACAAGACACGTCGACTCGGCCTCAACAACTAGCGCAAGACAGCCGAACCCGGCACGGCCAAAGCCTCCTCAACAAGCCAGTGCCACCCATGGCGTGCTACGCAATCCAGCCGCGGGTCAACTCCCGTCCCATCCAGGTCGTATGATGGGGACGAGACTTCAATCAACGATGACCGAGGCAACAGTGCCCCGCCCATGCCTCTGGTCAGCAGGAACGTGGCAACAGTGCCCCTCACCTACCCGCTGACCAGGGCCAGCGTGGTTATAGTGCCCCCGCCCTCACCGCTGACGACAGCAAGCGGCAACCTGACGGAGAGCACTATACGCGACTCAACTCGGCCACGCCCTGACGATCGATAAGACGGCGCACAGTCCCCCTAGGCTTGCGGGGCCCGCACCTAGGGGAACCCGGCGAACAACAAGCCCTCAGCGGGACCCAGCCCGGGTCCTCAGACACCGACAATAGGGACCCACCGACTTGTAACATTACCACTGTACCCCCGGGGGGTTGGACTATAAAACCCCCGGGAGCCCACGATCATTCGAGGAGCGAGCAGGAGGACTAGCCACAAAACAGCAACGTCGGGGAGAAGGAGCAGCCCAAGCCTTGGCCAGCTTCCTTCCTCCTCCATACAGCTCAAGGAGCAACATTGTACTATCGATCATCCAACTACACTCGGCAGGACTAGGGGTATTATCTCTCCGGAGATCCCCGAACCTGGGTATGTCCGGCGTCCCGCGCCCAATCATGTCAACCTCGCCTCTGGAGTCCACCAGCGCCCTCGAGCCTCCTCCTCTCTTTATCCATCCCTTGGCATCTGCCGTGCGCCCACCACGACAGTTGGCGCCCACCGTGGGGCAGCTCGAGGAGTTGGCCGGGAGCATGCTTCAGACGGGGCCCTTCTCCTACGCCGACGAGTCCGTCGCGCTGGCGGACGACGTCGTCGGCGCGCTTGTCGCCTCCTTCGCCGTGCTGCGCATCTTCGATGCGTTCGCGGGCGATGAGTACCCCAGCGAGGTGCTCATCTACTCCGAGTCTCCCCTCTCCCTCGGCGGCGGCGTTTCCGCCGGGGCAATGGACGTCCATGTGGAGGTCTTCGTCACCGGCGACGGCGCCTCCTCCTCGTCGAGCAAGACGAGGAAGGCTGCCGAAGCCAGGGCCGCAGCGGATCGGATCGAGCCGTCCGATCCGTTGCGCGCCGCGATGCAGAGCCTCCGCATCCCCATCGGCACCGACGTCGACGCCACCAACATCGCTGAGGCCCGAACCCAGCTCGAGGAAAGGCGCCAGCAGATGCTGGACCTATCTGAGACGCTCGCCGCCACTCAGCGTCGCCTGGACGCCGCTCAACTGGAGCGCGACGCCGCCTACGGATTCACGCCCGCCGCGGCCGAGCCAAGCCGGGTCGCCGATGTGCGTGCCCGGGGAGGAGCGATCGGCCGGGCCCTCGGCGCCGTCCCAACCGTCTACGAGACCCAACGAAGGACATGCGCGCTGCCCAGGCGGCTGCAGCCGGCCTGGACCAGCTCCCGGGTGAGGAGCTGAAAGAGCGCATCGGGCGGATGCGTGAACTCCTCCACGCCGCCAACACCCAGCAGGACCGCCTCAACCAGCTAGCCAAGCCGGCGGAATCTGGCTCCGCCCGCCTTGGCGGGCCCGACGAACTTCTGCACACCGCTTCCTCGCCACGCGGCGAGGCGCACTCTGGCCGAGCCCGGACTCGGCGCCACCTGGCCATTACAGCCGCCGGCGGATTGGGCGACGAGCCCGTCCTAGAGATCCAGCGCGGACCCGGCCAGCATGGCCGGCGTCCGGCTCCAACCGACCCGGCCCCCCGTGGCCTGGCCGCAAGTCGACTCGGCCTGCGCGCCATCGACGACGCCGACGCTCGCCACCGCCTCGATCAGCTCGCTCGCTCCCTGGAGGTGGAGGAGAGCGGCGCTATCGGGTCAGCGTGCTTCGGCCCGTGCATCCGGGAGGAGCCCTTCCCCAAAGGATTCATGCTCCCCCGCGACACCCCCAAGTACAACGGGACGGTGAAGCCAGAAGACTGGCTCACCGACTACACCACGGCCATTGGCATCACCAGTGCCAATCGTCGTCTCACCGTGCGCTACGCACCGCTCATGCTCCAAGGGTCGGCCCACACGTGGTTGAACAGCCCGCCGATGGGCAGCATCAACACGTGGGTGGACTTCGAGGAAGCCTTCGTCCGCAAGTTCACGAGGACCTACAAGCGACCCGGCCGCCCTAGCCAGCTCGCCATGTGCGTGCAAGGTCCAACGGAGACCGGTCGCGAGTACCTCGCACGCTAGACCGAGCTCCGGAACAGCTGCGAGGGCGTCCATGAAGTCCACGCGATCCAGTACTTCGTCAGCGGGTGCCGAGACGGCACCCTCCTCAAGCACAAGCTCTTACGCTCCGAGCCGGCCACCATGGCCGCGCTCATGGTGACGGCGGACAAGTACGCCAACGCCAACTCCACCATGAAGATCCAGGTGGCGCTGGATGAAGCCGGCAAGGCGAAGCCGGTTCCCCCTCCGAAGCCGGCCGGCGAAAGCAGCCGGCAGCAGCATCACCAGAACAACAAGCGCAAGGCCGACCAGCCGGCGCCGCGTCACGACAACTGGCTCGTCACAGCCACCGAGCCCGCGGCGGACCCGACGGCGAAACGTCGGCAAACCGGCAAGATGGCATGGCAACCCGCCATGAGCTTCGAGCAGATGCTCGACGCCCCCTGCAAGCACCACAGCGGCGCAAGACCCTCCAGGCACACGCTTCGGCAGTGCGCCATCACCAAGCGCATCATGAGGGGCGACGTCCCGCCCCCTCCGGCTCCAGCTCCAGGCGCGGGACAGCCGCCCCTGCCTCCACCGCCGCCTCCAGCTGGCGGCGCGATGCGCGACGACGCCTACTCGGACCAGAGCGCGGCCTACGTTGTCTTCACCAGCCTCGGCGACGACAAGCGCAGCGAGCGCCTCCTTCGGCAGGAGGTGAACACCGTCGTCCCGGCCAAGCAAGAGTTTATGCATTGGTCGGATCGCCCGATCACCTGGACACGGGAGGATCACCCGGCAGACATGCCGAGCCCGGGTGGTTACGCCCTCGTCCTCAACCCCACCATCGCCGCGCGGCGCACATGCAAGTTCTCCCGAGTCCTCATCGACAGCGGCAGCAGCATCAACATCCTCTACCGTGACACGATGACCAAGCTCGGCCTCAAGGCCGAGGACCTGGAGCCAACCCGAACGATCTTCCACGACATCGTGCCCGGCCTCTCCTGCTGCCCCATTGGCCGGGTCCGGCTAGATGTCCTGTTCGGCGACAACAGCCACTTCCGGCGCGAACCGATCTGGTTCGAGGTGGTGGACCTGTCCAGCGCATATCACGCGTTGCTGGGCCGGCCCGCGCTCGCCAAGTTCATGGCGGTTCCCCACTACGTGTACCTGAAGATGAAGATGCCGGGTCCCAGGGGCCTCATCACCATCACCGGCGATTACCGCAAGTCCCTAGAGTGCGCCCGAGACGGCGCCAAGTTGGCCGAGTCGCTGGTCATTGCCGAGGAGCGGTGCCAGCTCGACCGGATCGTCGCCCTGGCAGGCGAGGCCTCCGCCGCGTCGATCCCGACCCCGGACCCGGCCGACGAGGCCGCCTTCAAGCCCTCCAAGGAGACCAAGAAAGTGAAGCTCAACCTAGAAGACCCCAGCTGCAGCAAGTACGTTCTCATAGGCGCCCGCCTCGACAGCAAATAGGAAGGCGAGCTCGTCGACTTCCTCCGTGAGAATCGGGATATCTTCGCATGGACCCCCAAGGACATGCCGGGTATCCCGAGGAAGTACGCCGAGCACAAACTTCACGTCCGCAAGGACGCCAAGCCTGTCCGTCAACCCCTACGATGATTTTCCAAAGAGAAGAGAAGAACAATTGGTGAAGAGGTCGCCAAGCTTTTGGCGGCCGGCTTCATAATGGAAGTGTTTCACCCCGAGTGGCTGGCCAATCCAGTCCTCGTCCTGAAGAAGAACAAGACCTGGCGCATGTGTATCGATTACACCAGCCTCAACAAGGCCTGTCCCAAGGATCCGTTCGCCCTCCCATGGATCGACCAAGTCATCGACTCGACCGCCGGGTGTGAGCTCTTGTCCTTCCTGGACGCTTACTCTAGCTACCACCAGATCAAGCTGGACCCGTCCGACGCCCTGAAGATGTCCTTCATCACGCCCTTTGGGGCGTATTGCTACATCACCATGTCGTTTGGCTTGAAGAATGCCGGCGCCACCTTCTAGCGCTGCATGCAGAAATGCCTGCTGCCGCAACTCGGCCGCAATATCCACGTATACGTGGACGACATCGTGGTGAAGACCAAGTAGCACCTCACGCTCCTCGACGATTTGAAGGAAACCTTCGCCAACCTCCACGAATACAAGGTCAAGCTTAACCCAGAAAAATGCGTCTTCGGCGTCCCGGCCGGAAAGCTACTCGGCTTCCTCGTCTCGGAATGCGGCATTGAGGCGACCCCGGAGAAGATCAAGGCCATCGAGCGCATGCGCAAGCCGGCTCGGCTGCGCGATGTCCAGAAGTTCACCGGATGCTTGGCCTCGGTCAGCCGGTTTCTAAGCCGGGTGGGCGAGAGGGCGCTACCCCTGTACCAGCTGATAAGAATACGAGCCCGTTCGAATGGAACGACAAGGCAGACAAGGCCTTCCAAGACCTCAAGCGCATGCTCTCCACCGCACCAGTCCTGGCCGCGCCGACCAACAAGGAGCCGCTGTTGCTCTACATAGCCGCGACCTCGCGGGCGGTCAGCACGGTGCTGGTGGTCGAGCGACCAGAGAAGGGCAAGATCCAAGCCGTCCAGCGCCCAGTCTACTACCTGAGCGAGGTGCTCTTCATCTCTAAGCAGAACTACCCGCACTACCAGAAGATGTGTTACGGCATGTACTTCACCGCCAAGAAGCTGAAGCAGTATTTCCAAGAGCACGTCGTCACCGTGGTCAGCACGGCGCCTATCGGAGAAATCATCGGGTGCCGGGATGCCTCTGGCCGGGTTGCCAAGTGGGCGATCCAGCTAGCTGGCCACACCATCCTCTACGAGTCCCGCACCGCAATCAAGTCTCAAGCCCTGGCCGACTTCCTCGTCGACTGGACCGAGACCCAGTACTTGCCGCCGCCTCCCGACTCGACGCATTGGCGCATGCACTTCGATGGGTCCAAGATGCGACTCGACTTGGGGGCCGGCATCGTACTGTCGTCCCCGAAGGGCGACCGGCTCCGCTACACGCTCCAGATCCACTTCGCCGCCTCCAACAACGTCGCCGAGTACGAAGCCCTTGTGCACGGCCTCCGGCTTGCCAAGGAACTCGGCATCCGGCGCATCCTGTGCTACGGCAACTCGGACCTGGTGGTGCAGCAATGCTCCGGCGAATGGGACGCCTACGACTCCAACATGGCAAGCTACCGCTTCCTCGTCCAGAAGCTGTCCGGATCCTTCGAGGGTTGCGAGTTCCTCCACGTCCCGCGCGCGGAGAACAAAGCAGTCGACACGCTCGCCAAGATCGCCTCGTCACGACAAGCCATCCCGTCCGGCGTCTCCCTCGAGCACCTGCGCAAGCCGTCCGTCAAGCCATCGTCGGACTTCGAGTCCATCCACGTTCCAGACGACCCGGTCGCACCTCAACCCGGCCCGGGGACTGCTGAACCCGGCCCAGGGGCTGCTCAGCTCGACCCGGCCACCATCGTCCCGGACCCGGCCGTCGCCATCCCCGACCCGGGGGCTGCCGACTCGGAACCCACCCTGGTGGCCGTCTTTGTCGTGGTTACGGCTCCATCTTGGGCCCTCCCAATATCAGAATTTTTGGAGAACGGGGTTCTCCCCATGGACGAGACCGAAGCTCGGCAAGTGCAGCGCCGGGCGTCCGCCTACAGCATCATCAACAACGAGCTCGTCAAGCGCAGCTCCACCAGCGTGTTCCAGCGCTACGTCGAGCAGGAACGGGGCATCGACATCCTCCTCGACATACATCAGGGCGAGTGTGGGCACCACGCCGCATCACGATCCCTGGTGGCCAAGGCGTTCCGCCACGGTTTCTACTGGCCCACGGGCCTCCAAGATGCCGAGTCGCTCGTCCTCAAGTGTGAGGGATGCCAGCGCTTCAGCAAACGCAGCCACCAGCCGGCGTCAGCACTCCGCACCATACCGATCGCCTGGCCCTTCGCGATCTGGGAACTCGACATGGTGGGACCCTTCAAAACTGCTCGAGGCGGCATGACGCACTTGCTGGTGGCAGTGGACAAATTCACCAAGTGGATCGAGGCAAGACCAATCAAGAAACTGGACGGGCCAACAGCCGTCCGGTTCATCAAGGACATAGCGGTGCGCTATGGCATGCCGAACAGCATCATCACCGACAACGACACCAACTTCGCCAAGGGCGCGCTCGAGCAATACTGCTCCGTCTCCGGCATCCGCCTCGACCTGGCCTCCGTTGCGCATCCGCAGTCCAACGGGCAGGTCGAGTGGGCCAATGGACTCATCCTGTCCGGCGTCAAGCCACGACTCGCCGAGCCGCACATCCGCTCACGCGGCAGCTGGCTTGACGAGTTGCCAGCCGTTCTCTGGAGTCTACGCACCACGCCGAATCGGTCGACCGGGTTCACCCCGTTCTTCCTCGTCTACGGAGCCGAAGCCGTCATCCCGACCAACGTCGAGTTCGACTCGCCGCGCGTCGCGATGTACACCGAAGCCGAAGCCAGAGAAGCCCGCGAAGATGGCGTCGACCTGCTCGAAGAAGCACGCCTCCTAGCGCTCAGTCGCTCGGCCATCTACCAGCAAGGCCTGAGGCACTACCACAGCAAGAAGATCAAGCCCCTCGCGTTCCGCAAGGGCGACCTCGTCCTCCGACTCGTCCAAGAGCAGGCAGGCCAGCACAAGCTGTCCCCTCCATGGGAGGGCCCATTCATCGTGAGCAGGGCCTTGCGCGACCGCAATGCCTACTACCTCATCGACGCACGCAAGTCAAGGAAGCGCAAGAAGGACACCGCCGGTGAAGAAACGACCCGGCCGTGGAACGCGGAACTCCTCCGCCCGTTCTACGGTTAGCCGCACGAGCGTATGTATCATCGCCTTTTGTAAATGCATGAAACTATGGGGTCCCCGAACGAGACTCGGGGGCTGCCTTTTGTCGACCAATTTATTGTGTCCCTATTTTCTTGCATCACTATACCACTGAACCCAGCCACCGGTCCGACTCGCTCGACCCGGGGGCTCGGGGGCTGGCCGGCTCGGTCGCCACCTCGCCGCCTTACTTGGTGATTCCTGATAAAGTTAGGATGCCGCGGTCCCCCACTTTGCCCTAAAGCCACAGATCCAGCTTTCGCTGTCGGTTGGCAAGCACAACGGGCCAAAGCTCCTTTACGCTTCATACACTAAGTCAAAGGCTGTCGGGTCGATCAACCCGGCCCACCATTCATCAAATGAACAGCCGCACGACCGGCTGCTCGCCAACCGGCTTCGCCGGATTGCCGCCAGCCTGCCCAGTGGGTGTTTCGCTCGCGCTCAACGTTTCGAGGGACCCAAGTCCTGCGCGCTCCTCTCAAAGAACCGAACTCCTTGTCACGGACCGGAGCCTCGGCTGTCTGACTCACGGGGGGAGGTTTGAGAAAGGAAAAGCGCATGAAATCGGTCCAAAAAACGGAAGGCAAAAAGCAAAAGCACCCACGACATCCACACAAGTATTTAAGAAAAGGCCCACGGCCCGAGTTCATTACACCCTAAAACCCCCAGTGGGTGGATGGACCTGCTATTTAACAGATTTTACACAAAGTGTCTCAGGCATCTCCAGCGCCATGTCGTGACATCGACGGCTCTCCCCTGGTGGCCCCCGGGTCCAGCGAGGTGTCGGTGTCCTCCTCAGCACCCGCGTCGCGGTAGACACCCGTCTCCTCCGAGCTCCCCTCCGGATTGTGGAGGAGCAAGCCGTAGTCGTCGCCGTCCACGGCCCTGCCGTCTTCCGTCCGCTCCGGATGGAACTCGCCGTGGAAGGCGAACTCGGCGATGTAGCTGGCCCGGGAGGTGATCCGGCCGGCTTGCTCCTGCAAGAGCTGCTCCGAACCGGCCCGCTGGCCCATCAACGCGTCCAGCTGCAGGTCCGGATGCCAGGACAGCGCGAACCGGAGCGCCATCTCAGCACCGGCACGAGCAGCGGAGACGCGCCACTCGCCAAGCCGGTCCGGCCCCATCTCCAACCAACTCGCCATGCGCGAGAAGCTGCTCGGTTGGACGAAGTCCGGCCATAGGGCCGCCGTCATTGCGGTGCTGGCCTGGGACAGCCGCCCCAACTGCGTTCCTAGGACCTGCAGCCGGGCCTCAGCGGCGGCGATGATCTCCGGGAAGGTCCAGGCCACCCGCGGACCCGTCCCGGACCCAACGACGCCGGCCGGGTCGCGCTGATAGTGGACAGCTTCCTCCGCCAGCCGCTGCGTCTCTGGGAAGGCCCCTGCCGCAAAGGAAGAAGCGAGTTAGAAGAAGAACAACAAGGAAGAAAGGCCAGATCCCGACCCGGCAAACGACAAGAAAAAGCACTTACTGGAGAAGGACTCTTCCAGGTGCTGCGCCTCAAGCAACGTACCACGCCGCTCCCGCTCGATGGCGCGGTCGCGCTCCTCGAGCGCCTTCTCCAGATCGGCCGCCTTGGCAAGGGCCGCCTTCAGCTCGGCGTCCTTGTCTTCGGCCGCCTTCTCAGCCGCCTCGCGGCGACGGGCCTCGTCCTGACAGGCCCCCTCAGCCGTGGTGACCTGCCCCCGCAGGCGATCCACCTCGGCCTGGAGCCGGCCCTTGTCGTCGGCCAGCTGGCCGCGCTGCTGGTCCGCCTCCACCAGGGCCTGCTGCGCCTCTGCCACCTTGGCGGCTTTCGCCTTAAGGAGCTCCACCTCGGCCTCGAGGCGGCTCTTGTGACCCGCCAGCTGCTCATGCAGCCGGTTGGCCTCCTCGAGAGACCGCCGAGCCGCGGCTGCCTCCGCCCTCGCCTGCGCCGCCTCGACGCCAAGACGGCCGGTGTTGGCAATGAGCCAGTCGTAGTGATGACCGGCCCGGAGTAGACGAGTCTGCCAGGACAGCACCTCAGCTGCGAAAAAGAAGGACTCAGCAGAAGAAAAAAGCAAGACTTAAGATTTGGCACAACTGTTACACAGTTGGCCCGAATCTCGGGGGCTACACCTAGTGGGTGCGCTAGCGCGCCCCCACTAGAAAAGAGCACAAGAATACCCGCGGTGACGCGGAGCTCCTCCTCCTTGGCGGCAAGCTGCTCCACGAGCTCCCGATGCTTGCCCAGGAGACGATTGTAGGCGGCGGCCCGGAAGGCGTCGAGATGCTGAAGAAAGCAGAAATCAGAACAAGGCCAACACTCTAAATATTCGACCCAAATACTACGTAGTTGGCCCGAACCTCGGGGGCTACACCCAGTGGGTGCGCTGGCGCGCCCCCACAAAGAAGAAATTACAAGAAGACTTACCAGAACGGTGCGCTCCAGGTCGCGCGTCCGCTCCACCTCGGCCTGGGTGAAGGCCTCGAGCCGTTCCGTCCGGCCTCGCAGGCGGCGACTGACGGCGTCCAGCGCCGCCTCCTCCTGGGTCTGAGGCCCGAAGACAACGGCGCCCCCGCTCCGCGCCGGCTGCGGCACGGCTGCTCGGCGCCCTCCCTACCGGGGCACCAAGGCGTACTCCCCGCTGACCACTCGCGATGCGGCCAGCAGCTCCTCCGACACCCCTCCCAGCGCCGACGACGACCTGGACGCCAGGACGCCCTGCGTCGCCGTCTCTGGCCCAGCTGCCAGGGTGGCCTCCGGCACCGCCGCCCGCGGTGCCTCCTCCAAAACCGGCGGCGCCTCCGACACCGCCGCCCGCAGCGTCTCTTCCAAAACAACGCCGCCTCCACCACCATCAGTCCCCGCTCGCTCGACCACGTCGGCCCGCGGCGGGGTGTCATCCGCCACCTCCACGACCTCCCGGTCGGGGATCACCACCTCAGCCCGGCCTCCGCTCCCTCACCGACGACGGCTTAAAGACCGTCGCCGCCACCACCGTGCCCTCCGGCATCTCGCGCCAGGCCGGCTCCGCGCCGGGTCGCGCCCATGCCACCGCCGCGTCGGTCCAAGCACGGACCGACGCCGCCTCCAGCTCCGCCTCGGCCCGGTTCCTGTCCCGCCAGGCCAAGGCTTCGGCGTCGTTCGGATCCAGGCCGAGGTCCGAGTCGGCCCGTCCCTCCACCTCGGCCTGGTCGGCGAGGTCGGACCGGCTCCTGCGAAACGCGACCCCTTCGGCGATCGCGGCTTCCGCCGCCGCCCTCGCCAGCGCGATTGGCGACCTGGAGAAGAAGACAGAATGAGCAGAAAAGAAACAAGACTAGCTCAAGAAAAAAATCTGAGCGCAAACGAGAGATGAAGCTTACCCCGCCAAGACCGGGACCGGGGTTGGCCTCCCATGCCTGCCGCCGAGCTTCCTCTTGGCCGGCCTCCCAGCCCCGGCCGGGTCCGCCATGCGCTTCGGGGCCCGGGGTCACGGTGCGACGCTGTCTTTCCCATGCGGGCGTCTCGGCGCACCCCGTGCGAGGACCCGGCTCCGCTCGCGTCGCCGCCTCCCCCGCCCAACGCCACTACACCGACAACTGGCGTCAGCACCGACCGTTCCGTGCCGCGGTCAGCAATTCAAGAGATATGAAGAAAAACACGAGACTTACCCGCGCGACGCCCAGCGCCGGCGTCGGACTCGGCCTCCTCCTCCCCGCCATGAGCCGCAGGCTCCTCTGGCGCCACCGGCTCCACCTGCGATGGGGCCCGAGCGTAAGGATGCCGAATCGCGTTCAGAAGTACCCCCCGCGTCGCGTCAGGACGGATGAGAAGGTGCGCGGCAGCAAAGTAAGAAGACCAGACACTCACCTGCGGCGCCGGGTTCGCCTTGCCGAACCGCCAGTCCTCCCCAAGGTTGGCCTTGGAGATGTCATTCACGCCGCGGGCGACCTGCTCTGCGGACAGCCGCGTTGACCCCATGCGGTTGGGGTCTTGAAGGCCGACCATTTCACCGATGAGGCAGGAGCGCCCCTGAAGCGGAAGGACCCGACGCATGATGAACGCGGCGAGGAGGTCGGTGCCGGTGAGCCCCTCCTGCGTCCTCATCACCGTCACCCGCTCGCAGAGATTGACGATCTCCTGCGACGGGCGCCTGGGCGAGTAGCCCCAGTTCGTCTTCGCCCGCGGCGGTGCGATGGCGAAGGCCAGAAGGTTGATGCGATCCGCACCAAGGTTGCGGACGTAGAAGGAGTTCTGCCACTTATTGGCAGAATCCTCCAGCGGGATCTTGGGGAAATCCGCCCCCGACCGCTTCGAGATGACAGCGGCGCCGCAATCGGCGAACTCCCCGGCCGACGGGCCCTGTTGCTTCAAGGAGAAGAAGCGCGCCCAGAGGTCGATCATAGGCTCGGCCTCAACAACTAGCGCAAGACAACCGAACCTGGCACGGCCAAAGCCTCCTCAACAAGCTAGAGCCACCCATGGCGTGCTACGCAATCCAGTCGCGGGTCAACTCCCGTCCAATCCAGGCCGTATGATGGGGACGAGACTTCAATCAACGATGAACGAGGCAACAGTGCCCCGCCCATGCCTCTGGTCAGCAGGAACGTGGCAACAGTGCCCCTCACCTACCCACTGACCAGGGCCGGCGTGGCTACAGTGCCCCCGCCCTCACCGCTGACGACAGCAAGCGGCAACCTGACAGAGAGCACTGTACGTGACTCAACTCGGCCACGCCCTGACGATCGACAAGACGGCGCACAGTCCCCCTAGGCTTGCGGGGCCCGCACCTAGGGGAACCCGGCGAACCACAAGCCCTCAGCGGGACCCAGCCCTAGTCCCCGGACACCGACAATACAGACCCACCGACTTGTAACATTACCATTGTACCCCCAAGGGGTTGGACTATAAAACCCCTGGGAGCCCACGATCATTCGAGGAGCGAGCGGGAGGACTAGCCACAAAACAGCAACACCGGGGAGAAGGAGCAGTCCAAGCCTTGGCCAGCTTCCTTCCTCCTCCATACAGCTCCAGGAGCAACATTGTACTATCGATCATCCAACTACACTCGGCAGGACTAGGGGTATTATCTCTCCGGAGAGCCCCGAACCTGGGTATGTCCGGCGTCCCGCGCCCGCTCATGCCAACCTCGCCTCTAGAGTCCACCTGCGCCCTCGAGCCTCCTCCTCTCTTTAGCCATCCCTTGGCATCTGCCATGCGCCCACCACGACAACCAGTGCAAGTTCTCTCAACAATAATAACATAATTGGATCATATAACTATCCCTCAACATGCAACAAAGAGTCACTCCAAAGTCACTAATAGCGGAGAACAAACGAAGAGATTATTGTAGGGTACGAAACCACCTCAAAGTTATTCTTTCCAATCAATCCATTGGGCTATTCCTATAAGTGTCACAAACAGCCCTAGAGTTCGTACTAGAATAACACCTTAAGACACATATCAACCAAAACCCTAATGTCACCTAGATACTCCAATGTCACCTCAAGTATCCATGGGTATGATTATACGATATGCATCACACAATCTCAGATTCATCTATTCAACCAACACATAGAACCTCAAAGAGTGCCCCAAAGTTTCTACCGGAGAATCAAGACGAAAACATGTGCCAACCCCTATGCATAAGTTCATGGGCGGAACCCGCAAGTTGATCACCAAAACATACATCAAGTGAATCACGTGATATCCCATTGTCACCATAGATACGCACGGCAAGACATACATCAAGTGAATCACGTGATATCCCATTGTCACCATAGATACGCACGGCAAGACATACATCAAGTGTTCTCAAATCATTAAAGACTCAATCCGATAAGATTACTTCAAAGGGAAAACTCAATCCATTACAAGGGAGTAGAGGGGGAGAAGCAACATAAGATCCAACTATAATAGCAAAGCTCGCGATACATCAAGATCGTATCACCTCAAGAACACGAGAGAGAGAGAGATCAAACACATAGCTACTGGTACATACCCTCAGCCCCGAGGGTGAACTACTCCCTCCTCGTCATGGAGAGCGCCGGGATGATGAAGATGGCCACCGGTGAGGGTTCCCCCCCCCCTCCGGCAGGGTGCCGGAACAGGGTCCCAATTGGGTTTTGGTGGCTACAGAGGCTTGCGGCGGCGGAACTCCCGATCTATTCTGTTCCCCGATCGTTTTAGGTATATGGATATATACAGGCGGAAGAAATACGTCAGGGGAGCCACGAGGGGCCCATGAGGGTGGAGGGCGCGCCTAGGGGGGGTGGGCGCGCCCCCCTCCCTTGTTGCTTTCCTGACGTGCACTCCAAGTCTCCCGGGTTGCTTTCTTTCCAAAAATAACTTCTCTAGAAGGTTTCATTCCGTTTCGACTCCGTTTGATATTCCTTTTCTTCGAAACACTGAAACAAGGGAAAAACAGGAACTGGCACTGGGCTCTGGGTCAATAGGTTAGTCCCAAAAATAATATAAAAGTGCATAATAAAGCCCATAAACATCCAAAACAGATAATATAATAGCATGGAACAATCAAAAATTATAGATACGTTGGAGACGTATCAGCATCCCCAAGCTTAATTCCTGCTCATCCTCGAGTAGGTAAATGATAAAAAAAAATTTGATGTGGAATGCTACTTGGCATAATTTCAATGTAATTCTTCTTAATTGTGGTATGAATATTCAGATCCGAAAGATTCAAGATAAAAGTTCATATTGACATAAAAATAATAATACTTTAAGCATACTAACAAAGCAATTATGTCCTCTCAAAATAACATGGCCAAAGAAAGTTCATCCCTACAAAATCATATAGTTTAGTCATGCTCCATTTTCATCACACAAGAATGCTCTCATCATGCACAACCCCGATGACAAGCCAAGCAATTGTTTCATACTTTAGTAATCTCAAACTTTTTCAACCTTCATGCAATACATGAGCGTGAGCCATGGACATAGCACTTTGGGTGGAATAGAATATAATGATGGGGGTTATGTGGAGAAGACAAAAAAGAGAAGGTCTCACATCAACGAGGCTAATCAATGAGCTATGGAGATGCCCATCGATTGATGTTAATGCGAGGAGTAGGGATTGCCATGCAACGGATGCACTAGAGCTAAAAATATATGAAAGCTCAACAAAAGAAACTAAGTGGGTGTGCATCCAACTTGCTTGCTCACGAAGACCTAGGGCACTTGAGGAGGCCCATTGTTGGAATATACAAGCCAAGTTCTATAATGAAAAATTCCCACTAGTATATGAAAGTGACAACACAAGAGACTCTCTATTATGAACGTCATGGTGCTACTTTGAAGCACAAGTGTGGTAAAAGGATAGTAACATTGTCCCTTGTCTCTTTTTCTCTCTTTTTTTGGGCCTTCTCTTTTTTTATGGCCTTTCTCTCCTTTTTTTAATTCCTCACTTGGGACAATGCTCTAGAAAATGATGATCATCACACTTCTATTTATTTACAACTCAATGATTACAACTCGATACTAGAACAAAGTATGACTCTATATGAATGCCTCCGGCGGTGTACCGGGATATGCAATGAACCAAGAGTGACATGTATGAAAGAATTATGAACAGTGGCTTTGCCACAAATACTATGTCAACTACATGATCATGCAGAGCAATATGACAATGATGAATGTGTCATGATAAACGGAACGATGGAAAGTTGCATGGCAATATATCTCGGAATGGCTATGGAAATGCCATAATAGGTAGGTATGGTGGCTGTTTTGAGGAAGATATAAGGAGGTTTATGTGTGAAAGAGCGTATCATATCACGGGGTTTGGATGCACCGGCGAAGTTTGCACCAACTCTCAATGTGAGAAAGGGCAATGCACGGTACCGAAGAGGCTAGCAATGGTGGAAAGGTGAGAGTGCGTATAATCCATGGACTCAACATTAGTCATAAAGAACTCACATACTTATTGCAAAAATCTACAAGTCATCAAAAACCAAGCACTACGCGCATGCTCCTAGGGGGATAGATTGGTAGGAAAAGACCATCGCTCGTCCCCGACCGCCACTCATAAGGAGGACAATCAAAGAACACCTCATGTTTCAAATTTGTTACATAACGTTTACCATACGTGCATGCTATGGGACTTGCAAACTTCAACACAAGTATTTCTCAAATTCACAACTACTCAACTAGCACAACTTTAATATCACTACCTCCATGTCTCAAAACAATCATCAAGCATCAAACTTCTCTTAGTATTCAACACACTCATAAGAAAGTTTTTACTAGTCTTGAATACCTAGCATATTAGGATTAAGCAAATTACCATGCTGTTTAAGACTCTCAAAATAATATAAGTGAAGCATGAGAGTTCATCTATTTCTTCAAAATAAAACCACCATTGTGCTCTAAAAGATATAAGTGAAGCACTAGAGCAAACGACAGACTACCCCGAAAGATATAAGTGAAGATCAATGAGTAGTCGAATAATTATATAACTATGTGAAGACTCTCTAACATTTAAGAATTTCAGATCTTGGTATTTTATTCAAACAGCAAGCAAAACAAAAGAAAATAAAATGACGCTCCAAGCAAAACACATATCATGTGGTGAATAAAAATATAGCTCCAAGTAAAGTTACCGATGAACGAAGACGAAAGAGGGGATGCCATCCGGGGCATCCCCAAGCTTAGGCTCTTGGTTATCCTTGAATATTACCTTGGGGTGCCTTGGGCATCCCCAAGCTTAGGCTCTTGCCACTCCTTATTCCGTAGTCCATCGAATCTTTACCCAAAACTTGAAAACTTCACAACACAAAACTTAACAGAAAACTCGTAAGCTCCGTTAGCGAAAGAAAACAAAACACCACTTCAAGTTACTGTAATGAACTCATTCTTTATTTATATTGGTGTTAAACCTACTGTATTCCAACTTCTCTATGGTTTGTAAACTATTTTACTAGCCATAGATTCATCAAAATAAGCAAACAACACACGAGAAACAAAATCTGTCAAAAACAGAACAGTCTGTAGTAATCTGTAACTAACGCAAACTTATGGAACTCCAAAAATTCTAAACTAAATTGGTGGACCTGAGGAATTTGTCTAGTAATCATCTTAAAAAAGAATAAACTAAATAGCACTCTCCATTAAAAAGTTTTAGCTAATCTCGTGAGCGCTAAAGTTTTTGTTTTTTACAGCATGATCATAAAGACTTCACCCAAGTCTTCCCAAAGGTTCTACTTGGCACAAACACTAATTAAAACACAAAACCACATCTAAAAGTAAGCTAGATGGATTATTTATTACTAAACAGAACCAAAAAGAAAGAAACTAAAATAAATTGGGTTGCCTCCCAACAAGCACTAACGTTTAACGCCCCTAGCTAGGCATGATGATTTCAATGATGCTCACATAAAAGATAAGAATTGAAACATAAAGAGAGCATCATAAAGAATATGACTAGCACATTTAAGTCTAACCCACTTACTATGCATAGGGATTTTGTGAGCAAACAACTTATGGGAACAATAATCAACTAGCATAGGAAGGCAAAACAAGCATAACTTTAAAACTTTAAGCATATAGAGAGGAAACTTGATATTATTGCAATTCCTACAAGCATATATTCCTCCCTCATAATAATTTTCAGTAGCATCATGAATTAATTCAACAATATAACCAGCACCTAAAGCATTCTTTTCATGATCTACAAGTATAGAACTTTTACTACTATCCACATAAGCAAATTTCTTCTCATGAATAACAGTGGGAGCAAACTCAATAAAATAACTATCATATGATTGAAAATTAGGATCAAGATGACAAGTTTCATGGTTATCATTATTATTTATAGCATACATGTCATCACAATAATCATCAAAGATAGGGGGCATGCTTTCATCATAGTAAATTTCCTCATCAAAACTTGGGGGACAAAAAATATCATCTTCATCAAACATAGCATCCCCAAGCTTGTAGCTTTGCATATTATTAGCATCATGGATATTCATAGAATTCATACTAACAACATTGCAATCATGCTCATCATTCAAATATTTATTGCCAAACATTCTAATGCATTCTTCTTCTAGCACTTGAGCACAATTTTCCTTTCCATCATACTCACGAAAGATATTAAAAAGATGAAGCGTATGAGGCAAACTCAATTCCATTTTTTTGTAGTTTTCTTTTATAGACTAAACTAGTGATAAAACAAGAAACTAAAAGATTCGATTGCAAGATCTAAAGATATACCTTCAAGCACTAACCTCCCCGGCAACGGCGCCAGAAACTGCTTGATGTCTACTACGCAACCTTCTTCTTGTAGACGTTGTTGGGCCTCCAAGTGCAGAGGTTTGTAGGACAGTAGCAAATTTCCCTCAAGTGGATGACCTAAGGTTTATCAATCCGTGGGAAGCGTAGGATGAAGATGGTCTCTCTCAAGCAACCCTGCAACCAAATAAGAAAGAGTCTCTTGTGTCCAGAACACACCCAATACAATGGTAAATTGTATAGGTGCACTAGTTCGGCGAAGAGATGGTGATACAAGTGCAATATGGATGGTAGATATAGGTTTTTGTAATCTGAAAATATAAAAACAGCAAGGTAACTAATAATAAAAGTGAGCACGAACGGTATTGCAATGCTAGGAAACAAGGCCTAGGGTTCATACTTTCACTAGTGCAAGTTCTCTCAACAATAATAACATAATTGGATCATATAACTATCCCTCAACATGCAACAAAGAGTCACTCCAAAGTCACTAATAGCGGAGAACAAACGAAGAGATTATGGTAGGGTACGAAACCACCTCAAAGTTATTCTTTCCGATCAATCCATTGGGCTATTCCTATAAGTGTCACAAACAGCCCTAGAGTTCGTACTAGAATAACACCTTAAGACACACATCAACCAAAACCCTAATGTCACCTAGATACTCCAATGTCACCTCAAGTATCAGTGGGTATGATTATACGATATGCATCACACAATCTCAGATTCATCTATTCTACCAACACATAGAACCTCAACGAGTGCCCCAAACTTTCTACCGGAGAATCAAGACGAAAACGTGTGCCAACCCCTATGCATAAGTTCATGGGCGGAACCCGCAAGTTGATCACCAAAACATACATCAAGTGAATGAATAGAATAACCCATTGTCACCACGGTTATCCCACGCAAGACATACATCAAGTGTTCTCAAATCATTAAAGACTCAATCCGATAAGATTACTTCAAAGGGAAAACTCAATCCATTACAAGAGAGTAGAGGGGGAGAAACATCATAAGATCCAACTGCAATAGCAAAGCTCGCGATACATCAAGATCGTGCCAAATCAAGAACACGAGAGAGAGATCAAACACATAGCTACTGGTACATACCCTCGGCCCCGAGGGTGAACTACTCCCTCCTCGTCATGGAGAGCGCCGGGATGATGAAGATGGCCACCGGTGAGGGTTCCCCCCCCCCTCCGGCAGGGTGTCGGAATAGGGTCCCGATTGGGTTTTGGTGGCTACAGAGGCTTGCGGCGGCGGAACTCCCGATCTATTCTGTTCCCCGATCGTTTTAGGGTATATGGATATATATAGGCGGAAGAAATACGTCAGGGGAGCCACGAGGGGCCAACGAGGGTGGAGGGCGCGCCCCCCTGCCTCGTGCCTCCCTCGTTGCTTTCCTGACGTGCACTCCAAGTCTCCCGGGTTGCTTTCTTTCCAAAAATAACTTCTCCGGAAGGTTTCATTCCGTTTCGACTCCGTTTGATATTCCTTTTCTTCAAAACACTGAAACAAGGGAAAAAACAGGAACTGGCACTGGGCTCTGGGTCAATAGGTTAGTCCCAAAAATAATATAAAAGTGCATAATAAAGCCCATAAACATCCAAAACAGATAATATAATAGCATGGAACAATCAAAAATTATAGATACGTTGGAGACGTATCATCCATCTTGGATGTTTTATGGGCTTTACTATGCACTTTTATATTACTTTTGGGACTGACCTATTGACCCAGAGCCCAGTGCCAGTTTCTATTTTTTCCCTTGTTTCAGTGTTTCGCAGAAAAGGAATATCAAACGGAGTCCAAACGGAATGAAACCTTCGAAAAAGTTATTTTTGGAAAGAAAGCAATACGGGAGACTTGGAGTGCACGTCAGGGGATCAACGAGGAGAGCATGAGGTAGGGGGCGCGCCCACCCCCTGGGCGCGCCTTCCACCCTCGTGGGCCCCTCGTGGCTCCCCTTACCGACTTCTTTCGCCGAACTAGTGCACCTATACAATTTACCATTGTATTGGGTGTGTTGGGGACACAAGAGACTCTTTGTTATTTGATTGCAGGGTTGTTTGAGAGAGACCATCTTCATCCTACGCCTCCCACGGATTGATAAACCTTAGGTCATCCACTTGAGGGAAATTTGCTACTGTCCTACAAACCTCTGCACTTGGAGGCCCAACAACGTCTACAAGAAGAAGGTTGTGTAGTAGACATCAAGCAGATATGGGTATATCTACTTGATGAAACATAAAGTCTGAAATATTTGAAAAGTTCATATAATTTCAGAGTGAAGTGGAAAATCATCGTAACAAGAAAATAAAGTTTCTACGATCTGATCGTGGAGGAGAATATTTGAGTTATGAGTTTGGTCTTCATTTGAAACAATGCGGAATAGTTTCGCAACTCACGCCACCTGGAACACCACAGCGTAATGGTGTGTCCGGACGTCATAACCATACTTTATTAGATATGGTGCGATCTATGATGTTTCTTACCAATCTACCACTATTGTTTTGGGGTTATACATTAGAGACAGCTGCATTCACGTTAAAAAGGGCACCATCTAAATCCATTGAGATGACACCTTATGAACTGTGGTTTGGCAAGAAACCAAAGTTGTTGTTTCTTAAAGTTTGGGGTTGCGATGCTTATGTGGAAAAGTTTCAACATGATAACTTTGAACCCAAATAGAGAAATGCGTCTTCATAGGATACCCAAAGGAGACTATTGGGTATATCTTCTATCACAGATCCGAAGGCAAATTCGTTGCTAAGAATGGATCCTTTCTAGAGAACGAGTTTCTCTCGAAAGAAGTGAGTGGGAGGAAAGTAGAACTTGATGAGGTAACTGTACCTGCTCCCTTATCGGAAAGTAGTTCATCACAGAAACCGGTTCATGTGACACCTACACCAATTAGTGAGGAAGCTAATGATAATGATCATGAGACTTCCGATCAAGTTAATACCGAGCCTCGTAGGTCAACCAGAGTAAGATCCGCACCAGAGTGGTACGGTAATCCTGTTCTGGAGGTCATGTTACTTGACCATGACGAACCTACGAACTATGAGGAAGCGATGATGAGCCCTGATTCCGCAAAATGGCTTGAGGCCATGAAATCTGAGATGGGATCCATGTATGAGAACAAAGTATGGACTTTGATTAACTTGCCCGATGATTGGTGAGCCATTGAGATTAAATGGATCCTCAAGAGGAAGACGGACGCTGATAGTAGTGTAACTATCTACAAAGCTAGAATTGTCGCAAAAAGGTTTTCGACAAGTTCAAGGTGTTGACTACGATGAGACTTTTTCATTCGTATCTATGCTTAAGACTGTCCGAATCATGTTAGCAATTGCCGCATTTTATGATTATGAAATTTGGCAAATGGATGTCAAAACTGCTCCTGAATGGATTTCTAGAAGAAGAGTTGTATATGATGCAACCGGAAGGTTTTGTCGATCCAAAGGGAGCTAACAAAGTGTGCAAGCTCCAGCGATCCATTTATGGACTGGTGCAAGCCTCTCGGAGTTGGAATAAACGTTTTGATAGTGTGATCAAAGCATATAGTTTTATACAGACTTGCGATGAAGCATGTATTTACAAGAAAGTGAGTGGGAGCACTACAGCATTCCTGATAAGTATATGTGAATGACATATTGTTGATCGGAAATAATGTAAAATTATTCTGCAAAGCATAAAGGAGTGTTCGAAAGGAGTTTTTCAAAGAAAGACCTCGGTGAAGCTGCTTACATATTGAGCATCAAGATCTATAGAGATAGATCAACACGCTTGATAAGTTTTTTCAATGAGTACATACCTTGACAAGATTTTGAAGTAGTTCAAAATGGAACAGTCAAAGAAAGAGTTCTTGCCTGTGTTACAAGGTGTGAAATTGAGTAAGACTCAAAGCCCGACCACAGCAGAAGATAGAAAGAGAATGAAAGTCATTCCCTATGCCTCAGCCATAGGTTCTATAAAGTATGCCATGCTATATACCAGATCTATTGTATACCCTATACTAATTTTGGCAAGGGAGTACAATAGTGATCTAGGAGTAGATCACTGGACATCGGTCAAAATTATCCTTAGTGGAATAAGGATATGTTTCTCGATTATGGAGGTGACAAAAAGGTTCGTCGTAAAGGTTTACGTCGATGCAAGTTTTGACACTGATCCAGATGACTCTAAGTCTCAATCTGGATACATATTGAAAGTGGGAGCAATTAGCTAGAGTAGCTCCGTGCAGAGCATTGTTGACATAGAAATTTGCAAAATACATACGGATCTGAATGTGGCAGACCCATTGACTAAACTTCTCTCAGAAGCAAAACATGATCACACCTTAGTACTCTTTGGGTGTTAATCACATAGCGATGTGAACTAGATTATTGACTCTAGTAAACCCTTTGGGTGTTGGTCACATGACGATGTAAACTATGGGTGTTAATCACATGGTGATGTGAACTATTGGAGTTAAATCACATGGTGATGTGAACTAGATTATTGACTCTAGTGCAAGTGGGAGACTGAAGGAAATATGCCCTAGAGGCAATAATAAAGTTATTATTTATTTCCTTATATCATGATAAATGTTTATTATTCATGCTAGAATTGTATTAACCGGAAACTTAGTACATGTATGAATACATAAACAAACATAGTTTCACTAGTATGCCTCTACTTGACTAGCTCGTTAATCGAAGATGGTTGAGTTTCCTAGCCATGGACATGAGTTGTCATTTGATTAACGGGATCACATCATTAGGAGAATGATGTGATTGACTTGACCCATTCCGTTAGCTTAGCACTCGATCGTTTAGTATTCTGCTATTGCTTTCTTCATGACTTATACATGTTCCTATGACTATGAGATTATGCAACTCCCGTTTACCGGAGGAACACTTTGTGTGCTACCAAACGTCACAACGTAACTGGGTGATTATAAAGGTGCTCTACAGGTGTCTCCAAAGGTACTTGTTGGGTTGGCGTATTTCGAGATTAGGATTTGTCACTCCGATTGTCGGAGAGGTATCTCTGGGCCCACTCGGTAATGCACATCACTATAAGCCTTGCAAGCATTGCAACTAATGAGTTAGTTGCGGGATGATGTATTACGGAACGAGTAAAGAGACTTGCCGGTAACGAGATTGAACTAGGTATTGAGATACCGACGATCGAATCTCGGGCAAGTAACATACCGATGACAAAGGGAACAACGTATGTTGTTATGCGGTTTGACCGATAAAGATCTTCGTAGAATATGTGGGAGCCAATATGAGCATCCAGGTTCCGCTATTGGTTATTGACCGGAGACATGTCTCGGTCATGTCTACATAGTTCTCGAACCCGTAGGGTCCGCACGCTTAAAGTTCGATGACGGTTATATTATGAGTTTATGTGTTTTGATGTACCGAAGAAAGTTCGGAGTCCCGGATGTGATCACGGACATGACGAGGAGTCTCCAAATGTTCGAGACATGAAGATTGATATATTGGACGACTATATTCGGACACCGGAATGGTTCCGGGGGTTATCGGATATATACCGGAGTACCGGGGGGTTACCGGAACCCCCCGGGGGTTATTGGGCCTCATGGGCCCAAGTGGTGGAAGAGGAGAGGCGGCCAGGAGGTGGCGCGCAGCCCCCCTTGCCCCAATCCGAATTGGGAAAGGGAAGGGGGCGGCGGCCCCCCTTCTCCTTCCTTCTCTCCACCTCCTCCTTCCCCCTTCTCCTAGTTGGAATAGGAAAGGGGAAAAAACCTACTTGGAGTAGGATTGCCCCCCCTTGGGCGCGCCTCCTCCCCTTGGTCGGCCCCCTCTTCCTCCCCCCCTTTATATACGGAGGGGGGGACCCCATAGACACAACAATTGATCTCTTGATCTCTTAGCCGTGTGTGGTGCCCCCCTCCACCATAATCCACCTCGATAATATCGTAGCGGTGCTTAGGCGAAGCCCTGCGTCGGTAGAACATCATCATCGTCACCACGCCGTCGTGCTGACGGAACTCTCCCTCAAAGCTCGGCTGGATCGGAGTTCGAGGGACGTCATCGAGTTGAACGTGTGCAGAACTCGGAGGTGCCGTGCATTTGGTACTTGATCGGTCGGATCGTGAAGACGTTCGACTACATCAACCGCGTTGTGCTAACGCTTCCGCTTTCGGTCTACGAGGGTACGTGGACACACCCTCCCCTCTCGTTGCTATGCATCACCATGATCTTGCGTGTGCGTAGGAAATTTTTGAAATTACTACGTTCCCCAACAGACGGCAGTGAACACCCTAATGGATGAGGGCGAGGTTGCGGAGGAGTTGAGGGTGAGAGCAAAAGACTGTGCCATTAAGGCAAGGAGGGCTTTCGATGAGGAAGGTTCTTCATATAACAACACAAAGCTATTGATTCAAGAGATGGGAAACAAGACGGATGTACGTGGTTGATACAGATGGTTATAAGATCTCTTTTCCAGTGGGAACGTAAAGGGAAAGAGCCTATAGTACAAAAAAGTTGTCTTGCCCTGTTTATATGAAAAGTAGCTAAAGGGTCCAACTCAAGAGTAGTGAGGAAGATATATTGTTTTGAATGTACTGGTTAGTGCTCCTAGCTGCCAAAATCCATCCAAATATGCATTTTAGTCTTCTAAACTAATTTTTTGGATCAATGTATGTTTATCTTAGCAAGTGGAGGCACAAAGATGTGTGAATAACTTTAAATAAACCATGGTGTAATAAAAGCACATAAACAAAATGACTGTTTCATAAGAAGTGTCGAGACTACTGAACAATTATGCACAAGCATGGTCATGAATATTCAAAGTAGCTCGATGTGTTAAGTTCATAAAATTCAAATATTAACTAGGCTACGGGATCGAACATATGAAAGCTGTAAACTGGAGGAAATAGAACAAACCTGGTTTCACTACGCACCCAAGAGTAGAGCTTCGACAGATACTCTGCCACCCACATTTACTACAAAGCAATTGACAAAACATTATTGCACCATGACCAGTGGCAGAGCTTGACAGAAATTGTTGAGGGGGCAAAGCAGAGTTGAGGGGCCAAAAGGACAAATTCTGCTTAAACTTTGATAATACTCAATATTTTAGCTTAACAGGTAATGATATTTCACATAATTTCTCTAGGGTAGGTGTGGCATAGCCCCCCTTAGCCCTAGTGAAGCTCCGCCCATTTTGTGTTTTAGATTTGATATATCCATTTTAATTCTAACTAGGGATTGACATCACTTGGTAGACTGGGACAATTGGCAGCACCTTATTCGCTTGCATCTCCACCGTCGTGTTCTGCAGTTTTCTGGTGGATGACACAAAGAAGATGGTGAAGATGTATAGCTGCGATGAGTACGTGTGTGCAAAAGGCTAATTTTTCCCTCATCTAGGCCCTTCAAATAAAATTTCCTTCAGTTTTCTCCAAAGCTAGGGGAGGGGGGGGGGGGCAGCGCCCCCCACCCCCCGGCCTCAACATAGCTCCGTCGTTGCATGTGCATTGCGATACTGATGTACACAGCGCCCCCGCCCCCTAGCCTCAGCATAGCTTCGCTGTTGTGTGTGATGCGATACCGATGTACATGAACAGCATGAACGTTATTTTCGTCGTGGCCAAGTTCGTGTACAAGAAGCTGATACGCGTCAACATGGATATATCAAATCACAATTATAATTCTTGTTTGGATATTAGGCCATTCAATGTGTATAGTACTTTCTCCGTCCCAAAATGTAAGACGTTTTCTGATAGTAGTACATTTTTGGACGGAGGGAGTAGTTAATATAATTTCTCATACATTGAGCAATCAACCACTGCTTGGTCTGTTTCATTATATATTCATGTTTGGATACAGACAATTAATATAGTTTTGCATACATTAGGCAACCTCTATGCTCAAATGATGCTCTGCATCCTACATATTATGGCGATGACTATGAGCTTCCGGTCAGAATCAATACTGAAAGACTTTCCTCATTGAAACTTACTGCAAAGCCAATGAGTGAAGACCGGGCATATTCCTTTCGGCTTAAAAATATAAGAATCGAGCCGTACCTCTCTCAAAATAAGATTCTGGCAGAACACTCAGATGAGCAGAGAAACTTACTACTGCCGTGAACCATACAGACTGCTTGCTAGCAGGGATCCCCCAAATTGCAGAGTTGGGTCTAATCTCATGTGCATTACAGATATTCTCTCCAGTGCTTTTATTAGCTTCCCAGCTCGACCAAGGAGGTGGATTATGCATCCATAGTGGAAATTCTGCAGGCATCGAGAAAGCAACCCTTGGTTAATCAAACCAACAGTGAAAACACCAGTGCAATGAATGTCACTGGAGCATTCTGTAAAACATATGGATAGTCTCCTCACCGTGAGGACCAGCGAAACTTGCCATGTGGGCCGGTGGGCGTTGAGCTCCAGCCCGAACTCTGCACCTGAACGGCGTCCCATGACAGCCAGCTCCATGGTGCTGCCTTGAGCAAGGCCTGGCTCCACGGCCCACGTAGAGGCGCCCCGGCGGGGAATTCCGTCAAACAGGCCGCGGGGGCACGAGGCCACGGGAGTTGAGGCGGCGGCTCGCGTCTGGTTCACGGCTACAGCGGCAGCAGCCACAGAGGATTGGCCAAGCAAGGAGAGAGGGGAGGGGGCGGACAAGGCCGGCGCAGTGGAGCAGGAGCGAAGCCTGTCGCTGGACGTGGACTCGTGGCAGGCTGCGCTGCGGCAGGTCGGCTGGCAACCGAAATTAGCGGTGCCCATGTACAGAACATTTGGAAGCAATTTTAATATATTTTTTATTTTAGTACCAATTTTATTCTAGTCCAAAATTTTTGAACTCGATCTATTTCTAGTAGAGAAGGGGAGTATTGTCCGAAAATGCCAAATGGTGACCGAGCTCCATGGATGTATTGAAAACTTCAAATTTTGAACTTTTTAGTTTCAAAAATCCTGAAAACAAATACGTACATACCTAGATACATAACGTACATGTGCGTAAATTTTGAAATCCGTTAAAATGAGAGCTACAAAAAAACGACAAATCTGAGCCTTTTTAGCATATGTATGGTTCATCCTCAAAGTTCATGATTTTGTATTTTTTGTGCAGCTCGTAATTCAAGGTATTTCATCCTCAATTTTTTCACACATACACATTACATCCTTGCATATGCGTGTACTTTTTTAGTTTTTTTTAATTTTTAAGAATAAATGCCTTCATGGAGCTCGGTCTCCAAAATGCCCACTCAGTGTTATCCAGCTAATTATTGAAAAAAGAATTAAAATTGTTAAAATACACCCGAGAACACATAGGGCACCACCGGCTGAAGTGGCTACCATACACGCCGATTAGAGCAAGACCATCGTGGAGGTTGCCTCCAAGAGTAATCATCATTTCTCTCCGAGCATGCAACATATGCTCCTTAAATTCAACTTAAAAGCAAAAGTGGCATAATGCTTACCCCTGCTCCGTGATCACATAGAACATTTTTGAATATCCATCTTGCCGATAGAACAAGAAATTGTTAGAATACCTCGATCTTCAAGTTTATCAAGATTTTCTCGTTGAAGGGGTAGCTACTTATTGTAGCCACTCGCTATCTGGGAACTATACTCCTCTTTTGGTTAAGGATATCCTTTAAGAATTTAGAATAAGTGGGGATTTTTTATAATACCGGCAACGGTTCTTGCACAAGGATATTTTATAAGCCTTCCATGTAAGACGCATAAAGCTCATATGGGAGTCTTTTTTTATCTTGCCATTTTCTTTACCTTTTGTTACAGTTGGAGTTTTCCCTATTCTCGATTAATTTCCTTACTATATATCATGTATCTGTTGCTTCCGCATCAAAATCAGTTCGTAATATCTTCAAGCCTTCAGACCACTCCTCGTTGGTTGTCCTTCAGCCCAAAAAAGCTTCCCCGATTGTCGGCTCATACACAACAACTCCGAGGAAAAAGAAGCCACTCAATCTTGACTGGTGTTTTCTGAAATTTCTGAACCAATTTTTTTGGACGAAATGACCTATGTTTGTTTCATACCATTTAATTGGAAGTTTCATACTATGCAGATCAACTCTCTTGTCGACGTGTAGTTTGATGACTCGTAACCGGATGATGACGACGACATTGATATGGTGTTGGCTTTAAATGCAGACATGTTGGAAAATAAGAGGCCGAAGCATGAAGGTTCAGTGCTCGGGCATGTACTTCGTCAGGACAAGCAAGTCGGTCATGCTAAGCTTATGGTGGAATACTTTGGAGAATCGGGTGTTCAAGCATAAAAACTTTCATAGGAAGGTTCTGAATGTCGAGAGATTTGTTCTTGCGCATTGCACATGTTGTGGAAGCTTGTGCCCATATTGTGCAGAAAATAAATGAAGTTGATCAACTAGGTCACAATGCTTTGAAGAATGTTGCGGTGGCGGTGTGCATGCTTGCATATGGTTGTCCAACTGATTCTATTGATGATTGAATTGGAATGGATGAGAGCATTTGCATAAAAAGTTTGATAATATTTGTGAAGGCCGTCATTCAAATCTCGCGTGAGGAATATCTTGGAGCTCCCTATGCAGAGGACACTACTAGACTAATTGAGATGGGTGCATCATAGGGTCTCCCTTGTATTCTTGGAAGCATCGATTTCATGCATTGGAATTCGAAGAATTGCCATACAACATTGCATGGACAATTCAAAGGACGTAAAAAAGATGCAACCATAATTTTTGAAGTTGTGGCATCAAATGACCTTTGGATGTGGCATTCATTGTTTGTCAATATCTCACAACGACCTGAATTTTCTACGAAGTCTCATTTGTTCTTAAGGCTTGTTGTTGGGGAGGAATCTACAGTGAACTTCGAAATCAATGTGCGTCAATACAACATGGGATACTATCTTGCTGATGGCATATATTCTTTCTGGTCTGCTTTTGTCAAGACAATACCCAACCCTACAGGTAACAAGAGAATTCACTTTGTGAGGCATCAAGAAGCATGTAGAAAGGATGTCGAGCAGGCATTTGGGGTGTTGCAAGCTAGTTTTGCAATTGTTCGTGGCCTTGCAAGATTCTGGCATCAAACGGATTTGTGGCACATCATGACCACATGTGTTATCCTACATAACATGATCATAGAGGATGGGCGGGACAAGCCGCAAGACTCCTGCTATCAGAATGAAGGGAACAAAATTTATATACCGCCTATTCAACCACAGAGGAATGAAGAGTTACTGTAGAGATTTCTTGAAGTGCATTGACAAATCGAAAATTGCGCAGGGCATGAACAATTGAACATTTGTGGACACTCCATGGGCAATAAATTGGACCATTATTTGAGATTTCAAGCATATGCTATGTTTACCTTTAATCAATTGGACCATGTACAATTTCAAATTTGAATTTGAATTTTGACTCTAATTTCATGCATTGTTGAATTTTTTTTGAAACTGTCACCGGGGGTGGGGGAGGCTCCCCACATGAATATATTTCAACTAAAAAAATATCAACACATGTTTAGGAGAGACGAGAGGAGAAAAAATCCCGCCACGTTCCAGCATGGATTTTTAGATCCGCCTTTCGTAGGCAGTGAGACCAAAGGGTGAGGTCAGAGATTACAATCCGAATTACATCAACTGGTGATTGTATAATTCCTCTAAAAGTCCTAGCCTTTCTATCATCCCAAATTTTCCATAGTACTAGCAGCAGGATAAAGGGCCAGATAGCATGCGGAAGGGTAGGGTGGCATGGCTTGTTCCATAGCTCAGAGAGCGGAGAGGAGCAGGGCTGAAGACCGAGTGCTGCCCATATGGCAGTCTAAGCGGGCAAGAGAAGAACATGTGGGGGCGCGGTCCTCCTGAGCTGCATTGCAACGTGGGCAAGATGCAGAGTCGATAATCGTCTTGCGGTGCAAGTTAGCTCGAGTGTTTAGCCTGTCCATGTAGAAAATCCATCCAAAGATTCGGTCCCTACTAGGCACATTGGAGTCCCAAATGTGAGCAAGGTACGGACCTGAAAGATGGGAGGCAAGAGCATCATATGCACCCTGGGTGGAGAAGGGAGCCCCGTTGAGCAGAGATCGTTCGTCCGGCACTTCCGAGAGGTTCACATCCTGCAGCAAAAGTCTCAAGGCAGCCAATTCATTGGCAGTTAAGGTTAGCCGGCTACATAGGCCCATATCAATCCCATCAATAACTAAATTTTTAACAAGAGCATTTGGCTTAGTGTGATGCGAGAACAAGGCCGGGAAAGCAGTGGAAAGGGGTTCTGGAAGCAGCCAACGATCTAACCAAAAAAAGGTGGATGAGCCATTACCTATATGAACCTGTGAGATCTCTCTGAGGGTGTTAAGGTGTCTAAAAATAGCCTTGCCAAGGAATGAGGCACTTTTACCTAGACCTATATGTAGTGGAGAGTGGTTAATAATCCAGTCCTTCCAAGGAAGAAGAGGTGAGTGAAGAATTTGAAAGCAATTTTCAACATAAGGCAAAAAAAATGTGCTCATAAGTTTTTAACTCCTAGACCACCTGCCTGCTTAGGCATACATACCCTATCCCATGCAACCAGGCACTTGGCCCCATAAAAGGTATCGTCGTTCGACCAGAAGAAGATTCGTCGACACTTGTCAATTTCTTCCAGAACACTTATTGGAAGAGAAAAATACATCATAAAGTACGTGTGTAGGCTGTCCAGGACGGCACGTAGAAGAATGAGACGACCCCCACGAGAGAGCAGAAGAGCGCGCCATCCTGCTAAGGAGATATCACAACGATCAATAACTGGTTGGAACACAGAAGGAGGGAGTTTATGCAGGGACAGAGGAAGGCCGAGGTATTTTTGCGAGAAGGAGGCGACTGAGGTGGCGAGTGTCCTAGCCATGGAGGCGGCGAGCATGGGCTCAATGTTTAAAGGAACGGACGTGGTTTTGAAGAAATTACACTGGTGGTAGTACTAACTACTACTATTAATGCCTACACTTGACTGTACCTAAGATTTCTTATGCTAGTAAATAGCAACATATTACCTCGATACCTTTTGTAAAAAAACTGCAAAAGATTTTTTATATAATTTTTTGATAAGCTGTCTTCCTTTGGCATATCATTCTGCACTGACAGTTGAAAACATGTTCTACCAGTGCCACGTTGTGCATTCTACTCTTCTATGTTATCGCATAACCCTTTTTTCTCATGAAATCTTCTACTGATTTGTAGATATTTGGTTCAATACTTGGAGTTTCAGCTGGATTTGTACTTGGAAAGGAAGGTCCAATGGTACATACGGGGGCGTGCATTGCAAACTTACTTGGTCAGGGAGGGTCACGCAAGTACCATCTTACATGCAATTGGCTAAGATATTTCAAGAACGACAGGGATAGGCGGGATTTGATTACGTGTGGGTGCGCGGCTGGAGTGGCCGCTGCCTTCCGCGCACCTGTTGGTGGCGTCCTGTTTGCTCTTGAGGAAGCAGCATCATGGTAATAACCTTTTCATGTCAAATTATCATCTGTTACTTTGGGGCATTCATTATCTTTTGTAGGTTTCTACAAATCACAACCACATTAGCCATGAGGTTCTAGAATTCATATTTCCTTGTCTAATATTGACATGAAGTGTATTTCATATATAGTGTTTGACAAGAATCATTAGTTGGATATGTAGTTAAAGTGATTAGGCCAACCGATAAATATGCAGAGCCAAAGTAGTACTGCCATAGTTATGTACTGTTAACCTACATGTTTATCTTCAAAATGTTAGTTTATTTTTGAAAAACTTAAACTGCCAGCCACGAGAATACATGTTAATGTGTTTTATCGTTTCAACTTCATTTTACAGGTGGCGAAGTGCTCTTTTATGGAGAGCATTCTTTACAACTGCTGTTGTTGCTGTCGTGTTGAGGACTCTGATTGAGTTCTGTCGCAGTGGAAAGTGTGGTCTCTTTGGGCAAGGTGGATTGATTATGTTTGATCTAAGTTCAACAGTTGCAACCTATAGTAGTCCGGATCTACTTGCAATAATTCTCCTTGGAATAATTGGTGGTATATTCGGAGGCCTCTTTAACTTTCTCTTGGATAAAATTCTTCGTATTTACAGTATTATCAATGAGTAAGTACCGAGGATGAATTGTAATAAATGTGATTGCATAATTTTTCTATTTTCGATACCTAGTTTATGACGTGATATCATCTGACGTTCTTCATCTGCCGTAGGAGAGGTGCTCCATCCAAGATCCTCCTCACTATAATAGTATCAGTTATCACATCAATGTGCTCCTATGGCCTCCCTTGGCTTGCTTCGTGCACTCAATGCCCCGAAGATGCCGTGGAGCAATGTCCTACCGTTGGTCGCTCTGGCAACTATAAGAACTTTCAGTGCCCACCAGGGTATTACAATGGTATGGCATCACTTTTCTTCAATACAAATGATGATGCCATACGCAATCTTTTCAGCACTGGAACAGCGACTGAGTACCACATGTCTAGTCTTTTCATCTTCTTCGTTGCAATCTATTGCCTTGGACTTGTGACTTACGGAATTGCCGTCCCATCTGGTCTCTTCATCCCTGTTATCCTTGCTGGAGCCACATACGGTCGAATAGTGGGCACACTCTTGGGATCCATATCAAGTCTTGACCCTGGACTTTTTGCGCTTCTTGGTGCGGCGTCTTTTCTCGGCGGAACAATGAGAATGACTGTGTCAGTCTGCGTGATCCTTCTAGAACTCACCAATGATCTGCAAATGCTCCCTTTGGTCATGCTTGTTCTTCTAATATCGAAGACCATAGCGGATAGCTTTAACAAAGGGGTTTATGATCAGATAGTGGTAATGAAAGGTTTGCCGTACATGGAGGCTCATGCTGAACCGTACATGAGACATTTGGTTGCTGGTGATGTTGTGACTGGCCCACTAATCACCTTTTCAGGTGTTGAGAAGGTAGGCGACATTGTTACTGCGTTGAGGATCACGGGCCACAATGGATTTCCAGTGGTTGACGAGCCACCTCTAACAGAAGTGCCTGAGTTGGTTGGGCTTGTGATCAGGTCACATCTATTGGTTTTGCTGAAAGGCAAGATGTTCATGAAGGAGCCAGTGAAAATGAGCGGTAGCTTTGTTATGGAAAGATTTGGTGCCTTTGATTTTGCTAAGGCAGGGTCAGGGAAGGGTTTAAAAATTGAGGATCTGCATTTCACTGATGAGGAGATGCAAATGTATGTAGATCTCCATGCAATTGCAAACACCTCGCCATATACAGTGGTTGAGACAATGTCACTAGCAAAAGCTGCACTCCTATTCCGAGAACTAGGATTGAGACATCTCTTGGTTGTTCCAAAGACCCCATACGTAAGGGTTCTCATTCTCTCTCTCACTATATATATTATGTGTGTGTGTGTTTTTTTCACGCGTGATGCATTTTCTCACTCATTATAATATGATTTTGTACCAACCGTTCCCACTATGGATAGTTCCTTTTATTTGTAAAGGTGTCCACCGCTGATGACATATTTCATATGTTGAATGCAGAGGCCTCCCATTGTTGGAATTCTCACAAGGCATGATTTTGTGGCGGAACATATCCATGACCTATTCCCAAGTCTCAATCCTCACAACTTTCATTCAGCCTCAATGGGAGGTTGATTGTGAATTTTTTTTGTTTCTTCTCATTTACAAAAATCATATAAGTCTTATGTACATCAATCAGATTGCGCTTTTGTAATAATAATGTGGCCAGATGGTTGGACGTCTGCCTATTGCCAGAAGGTCAAGGAAGTTGGTGAACTGATGACAGGGAAGCTGCCAACCCTAGTTTTCTATTGTGAGCCTATGACAGGAATCATTGTGCCAACTATAGATTAAACATTCAAAACCCTGGAACTCGAAAGATAAACATACATGCTAAAGTTTCTACAAAGCATGTTTGAGTATGAGATTTTAGTTACATTGAACTTCTGACAATATTTAAACAAGTATGGTTCTCATTTGCAAGTATTTGCTTGGCCTCTTGACTCTATTTGCCTTTCAATTGCTCTCCGACCATTCACATTTGCATCTCATCGTAGTGTATTGTGACTTGTTGTGGGTGCTAACTGCCTTGCATCACATCCACGTATCAATATAAGGGCCAGCTCATAAGTGGGCGCGAGAATCAAGGAGACCACGGCGTGGTTATCTCCCCACGAAACGCCTCGATTTTCGGGATGACAGTAAAGGTAAAGATCCGTTGCGGATCTGGCGGAGTAAAAAACGGGCTTAATGGAAGATGACGTCACGGCGGATTATCCGGAGTCCAGAGGATGACGTCACGCCGGGTTATGGCCTTCACACAATTGTAAGCCGGAGGTTTTCTGTTGAAGGAATGGAAGATTGACATGAGCCGGCTCAAATCAATCTGGGGCCTAATGTTGAGGATATAGACCTTAGAGTCACCCGCCAGAAGGGGCCGGGTTACTCATATGGTCATTGCCAGAAGCCCGGCGCTAAGCTTAAAGACGGTGGGCCAGAGATGGGCTTAAGACCCGGATACGGCTTAAGGCCCGTAGTTGCGCTTATTATCATGGTAGAACTTGTAGTGTAAGGCAAGAATAGTTGAGAGTCCGAGCCGGACACTCTTATGAGCCGGCCGGGACTCTCAGAGCTGCTGGGCGTCAGCCTCCCTATATAAAGGGACGACCCGGCAGCGGTTTGGGGACGAGAACAATCTTATCGAGAGCCGGGCATAGCAGTTTAGCTCCCTGGTGATCGTAACCCTGATCAATACCACCTCAAACTGGACGTAGGCTTTTACCTTCACCGTAAGGGGCCGAACCAGTATAAACCATCGTGTTCCTTGTCCCGCATTAACCCCTTCAAGCTTCCTAGCTGCGATGGCTCCACGACTAAGTCCTAGCTCGAGGACATCTGCCGTGACAACTCCACGACACAATGTGTATGCAGTTTACATGCAAGTTTAAAGAAAAATCAATTTGAGGGGGAGGGGGGAGGGATTTGTTGGGGACTGTTAGAACATGCATCCCCAATAACCAGAAAAGTGTTATTGGGGCCCTATAGGTGGTTACTGTCTTTTTTGTGAGCTGTTGGAGATGCTCTTAATCAACCTCCTTCTTCTTGTTTTGATCCTACAAGAGCCCCTACAGCCTGAAAAGTCCATTTGAACCACGGTCAATATGAGCCATTTTTTCAAGTTAAATAAAAAGAGTTTTATGACTCAAAAACTTTGGAAACTTTTTGTACATGCACATCTAGAAATGTAGTATAGTTGTACAAAATTTCATCAATATACGCGCTTGTATGTGAGATATACAAATAAAATACAAATACATGAAAAGAAAATGGACTGTTGAAAAAATGGGCTTGCTTTTTTGAAATATCCTTTCTTCGTACATAAGAGGCCATATGATTTGTTAGTTTTCTGGTAGATACGCAAACATGGCTGGAGTTTCAGTTTGTTTGAACAGTCTCAACAATAGCCGGTGGCCATAAAAGCAAGGGTGCGTTTTCGGTTTAGGTATTTGTATGATTCCCCGATATATGAATTATTATTTCAAAATATTTGAGGACACTTTAGTGTACAAATTATTCAGCATGCACTTCACGGTCACGGTCACGGTCAGCCCATTGCGTCATTTGTGGCAACGAGGCATCTATTGGACAAAAAAGATAAGGAGCGCAAGAGGATAAATGAGAAAGCAGTTGGTGTGTGTGTGTGGGCAAAATGAATTTTCTTGTTGAATCATGGCCGCGTGGGCCTGTGTGACTAGGATCACGTGCCAAGGGGGCAACAAACTCCGTCAATCCGTTGGCACCCACGATTCAATGAGCGGACTGGCCGGGGAGCCCGGCCCGGCGCACGTGCCAGCGAACAAACCTCCCCTCTCCCTCTCTCGCGCGATGCACAAACGCAGGGTAGGTGCCGTACTGAGCTGGAGAGGGACGTCCATTTGGACCGGCCAGCTCGGTCGACAGGCCATCATGCATGGCCATCGTGGCGTTTACGAGCTAGCTGGGGAGCATCGTAGCAGTGGTGGGGCGCTGAGTCCTCCACGCTTCGTGCCGACTCCATTAATCCAGACAGGGAGAGATCCGCTGGACACGGACTGCAAAATTAAATTTCGATGTACGACGGCCTCTGGTCTGCATCACGCGAATAGAAAAGAGCCGGGTGGCCTTTCAGGTCAATTTATTATAGTGAATTGCAGAAAACATCGATATTGAAGGCTAGGGTTGCAGAAATCATAATTATATGGTTTTGTGCCAAAATTCACTAATTCTGAGCCTAATTTTTTGCAAAAAACACTAGTCGGCGGCTTAGGTGGTTTTGAGAAGGAAAACACTTCCTTCCAACCGATGGATTTCGTAAGCCGCCTCGTACGCGTGCCACGTGCCCCACTCAACCACCGCTTCCATCGCCACCTTATCCCCTCGGATGCTCTCTCCTCCGCTCATTCCACTTCTCATCTTCTTCCTTCTTTTTCCCCCTTTTCTCGTTCAATGGCAGAGGAGAGGCAACAGGAGCAGCCTGATTCATCCTCACCCCGCCGGGGCTGTAGTAGAGCGCGAGCGAGGTTGTCGAAGGTCTGTCGTGGCTGCGTTGAAGCGCCACCGGAGCTGCATCGCAGCTTCCGCCGTCATCGCCGTGCGTTACGTCGTAGCGCCCGCCATGGCCGCCGCAAGGGAGCGAGGTTGTTGAAGCTTCGCCGCGGTTGCATTGAAGTGCCAGCGGAGCTGCATCGCAGCTCCCGCCGCCGCCGGCCGGGTTGCAATGGAGCGTGCCAGGGGGCTGCAATGGACCACGCCAGCTGCAATGGAGCTCCGCCGCGGCTGCAGTGGAGCGCGACCGGGGATGCAATGGAGCTCCGCCGCGGCTGCAGTGGGGCGCGGCCGGGGATGCAATGAAGCTTCGTCGGAAACGCCGCGCGCCGGTGGCTGCAATGGAGCTCCGCGTTGGCTGCAATGGAGCTTCGTCGGAACGTCGCAAGCCGGTGGCTGCAATGAAGCTCCGCCGCGGCTGCAATGGAGCACGGCGGGGGCGACAATGGAGCTTCGCCGGGACGCCGGGGGTCGTCGGCGCTGCAATGGAGCCGCGACGGAGCACCGTCGTGCCGTCCGTGCTGCAATGAGGTTTCAATGGAGCACTACCGAGGTCGTCGGCGCTGCAATGGAGCCGCGACAGAGCACCATCGTGCCTGGCCATGCTGCGATGAGGTTTCATTGGAGCACCGCCGAGGTCGTTGGAGCTGCGACGAAGCATCTCTGGGCTGCCGGCGCTGCAGTGGAGCGACAGGAGACAGGCTCACAGACAGCGGGCAGTAGCAGCACCGGCCACCGATGATGGAGCGAGGTCGCGGAAGTGCTATGCGGAATCTGTGGAGGAGAAAAGGATGGCTGTGATGAATTGCATCTAACGGTCATGGAGGCGGTTTATAAATTGAGAGAATCATCCGACCTACGCCTAGCACCGGCCTTTTGAGAATGATTATTACAGCTGGGTCCCACTGGACAGGTTGACATGGCATGATATAACAAATTGCAAATAGATAGAATAACATAGACTAAACTGTAAAATGGTATAAGAGGATAAGATCTGGCTCCTCGTTTCTCTCCTCAGGCGTGCGCACGAACTCCCGACCGGCGAGCTCGGCATGGACGACGGCTCCGCGACGCCTCGCCTCCTTCTCCTCCTCCTCCTCTATTCCCCCGCCTCCACCTTCCTCCCACTCCCCGGCCTCGGCCTCCCCTTGTTGCTCACCTGCATCGGCTCCGGCGAGGTGAAGAGGACGCGCGACGGCGGCCCGCGTAGGCGTACAAGTGAGGGTGTGAAGAGGAGGCGCGACAACGGCGGCCATGGATGAGCTCCGGCCGGAGCTGCGCGTCAACGAGGCAAATCCACTGACGGTGGGCATGGAGGTGCGGTCCATGTCCCTCGACCGTGAGCTCCGCTGCCGGCGGTGCCTTCCCCTATCTCTCCCATCTCTCTCTGAGCGTCGGTGCCTTCCCCAATCTCTCCCATCTCTCTCTGATGCGTGCCTGATGCTCAAGCCGATGGCGCCGGAGCTCAATCATGGCTGCTTGATGCCCAAGCTGGATCAGCCGGAGCTCATCCATGGCCGCTGATGCTCAAGCTGCCGCTGGAGCTCCGTTGCCTCGCCGTCCTAACCGACACCGCCGCTGGATCCACGCCCTCTTGCCCGTCCTAGACCACGCCGGACCTCCCCTATGCCCCGCTGCCGGCGTCCACCACCGGGGCGGTGGGAGATGAAGGTCACGATCTCACGGAGAGGACCCGATTGCTTTTTTCGAGGGGTCCTTTGGCAAAACAAAAATGTATCGGGATGTAATTGACAATTTCTTTTGCCAAGTCACCCTGTCTAGTGGGATCCAGTTGTCATAATCGTGCTCAAAACGAGCTAAGCCGTCGACTAGTGTTTTTTGCAAAAAATTAGTCTCGGAATTAGTGGTTTTGGGCACAAAACTATAGAAGTGTGATTTCTGTAACCCTAGCCTTCAATGTCGATGTTTTCTGCAATTCACTTCAATTTATTAAGCATGGAATCGCCCGCGGTGATGCACCGGGTCGCTTTCGTCCAAGAAAGCACGCAACCTACGGCTCATGAGTGTACGCCTTACACACATACTCCTATAGGAGTACATACATACATACATACATACATAACGATGGATCAGGATCAGTGTATGAACATATCCCTGCTGCCGCTGCTGCTGCATATAGAATACTCATGGGCAATGGAGTGAAGCCACAAAACAGGAGTGGAGAAACTACGGCTTTTCCCGTATCCGAATGGTCCCTTCCACACAACCTGTAACATCACACCCATGTTGCTCATCCGCAACTTGTGCATCACAACCATGTTGCTCCGGCTCCGGCTCTGCTCAGCTGTGTATATAAGCAGAGATATAGAGGGGCACAAGGGGGCATTGAGTCCAGTCGGGCAGGGACAAAAGCACACACCGATCGGCGATGAGATACCGTACGTGCTCTGGATGATAGCCGCAAGTCCTCGGCCTCGTCAGCTCAACCTCAAGCTCGAGTTTTCTTCATAGCTAAGGTAAGCGATCCATCCATCCATCCTTGCAGTTGCAGCTAAGTTCGAGTCCCGTCGGACTATGTTTGCTTTTCTTTCTTTAGATTAGAAAAAAATCTCCTTGTTAGGCCCTGCTGCAGATTTTCATAGCTGAACTAGTGGTATCAAGCAGTACTATTCCTATGTGGGTTTTGATTTGTGTTCCGCGAGCCAGATCTTTCTGTATCATTTCGCCGCTCCAACATACATCTTGATCTGAATCTGGGAAATGGCTAGGAGAGAGGAATCTGTTGTGTCTGCACGTTATTGGGTAATGGCCATCTAGCAGTGGGTCCACCGTCTGTCTTTGACCCAGAGCATGGTGCAAATTCTAAGCGTACACAACTCTGCATTGGCTTGCTCACAAATGAAAAAAAGTGCAAGTTCAGACAAGAATTGCTCATCGGCCCTTGCATAAAATCCAGTGCAGATATATATGCCCAATTCTTCTGAGCTACCAAACTTGATTTATTATTCAAAAAAGATGGAGGTTGAAACTCCCGAGCCTCGGATTATGATGCGCATCAACATTCTTATAAACTACTCCCTCCGTCCCATAATATAAGAACTACACTTCTTATATTACGGGACGGAGGGAGTACTCAGCAAGACAACCATGATCGAACAATTACAAAATATGAAATAAATATCGCGAATTCGCAGGGGCACGCGCCTGCCAAGCCATGCCCAGTAGCTCGATTGGCTGGCGATTCATGAAGTAGCTGAATCCCGCACGAGGGCACAATAAGTTGTAAGTTTCAGTCGTTGAAACTTACGACTTTTTATGTGAAACTTGCGATTTTCTCACTTGTTTTTACCAAGTTTTATAGACAAAATTTTAAGATGTTTTCTTGCCGGTCATAGGAAAAAAAATTTGTGATTTTATTATTTGCGTGTACTAAGTTTCGAGTGTTGAAACTTAACATTTATTTTCAAAATTCATCAAAAAGTCTCGCCGCGAAAAACACGAATATAAAAACATAACTTAATTTAGACTTTTGATTTAAAAGGTATGAAAGTTTGAAAAAATAAAAATAAAAGCACGCCCAAGGGACTGCGTGCCATAAATCCTCTCCCAAATAAATACCTACGACTAAGTTGACTAACGCCTTGAAGAAGGGGTAAACATCCTTGCATCATCGTCGTCACGTCTTTCTTGCATCATTGCGCCACATCCGGCCAAAGACGGCTTAGACAAGGATCTTTATCATGGTTGCCAAGACCAACGAATGAAAATCAGCACAACAACAAGTAGACAACACCTCGATAAGATAATGACACAAATTCGTCGTTGTTGAACCCGGCCAATAAAGGTCAACAAAAAGGTTTTCACTCCAGACATCGAACAATGTTTCAGTCAGCATCTTAGACGATGTATCATTCTATAGTCGCATCTATCAATACTTCACGCCCGGCCAGGCCAGAAAGACACTAGCAGATTGGTCAAACGTACTCCCACCTTAAACCACCGGCACGGCCGTCAAGGGGCGCCCATGTCTCATGCGGATCTGGTTTTTGACACTCTATGCTAGCGCAAGTCACACTACATCATCCACCATAGGTTGGAGCCGCTGCTCCGGTGCTAGATGCCAGTGGAGATTGTCAGTGTGCCCCAAACTCATCGCCGTCGAGCACTGCGGCTGGCGCTATGAACCTACTCGTCTGATTTGTCGTTGTCCTTGCGCTAGACAAAGATCTCCTTTCGGCCACCAGCAAGAAATATTCCTTCTTAGGTATAGATAGATATAGATATAACATGAGTACAAATTAGACAAATGATCCCATCAAGAGAGTCAAGAGGGTAACTGAATCTTTCAATTGTCGTAAGGATTTACTCCCTACCAAAAGAGATAGCTAAAACTCCATGGTACACTGTTTTCTTCAAAAAAAATAAAAATCTTGTGAGAACTGAAGGTTGCTCTCTTTGAAAAGTTCACTGGGATTTTGAAGGATCTTATGTCAAAAAAAATCTTGTTTGTATGGAGGCCATGCCACATACCTAATATGTAAGAATGTTCATATCCTTCCTATGCTACAACCAAACAACTTATTTACAAATTCATTTGTTATTGGCTTTTGTATTAATCCACATACCATGACATATTGGCAACCAAACAACTTACTTTTTCTGAGCAAGAGACAGCAGTGTTGCATGGACTAGTTGGGTAGTTAATTGAGGGTATCTCCACCGTGGCCCCTAAAACGGGCACGGTTTCGTCCGCAGACGCATTTGCAGACAACGATAGGGATCCACACATCCAACCATGTCCACATACATTTCAAAAGGGATTTGAACAAATCGAACATTTAAATGAGACCATATTCATTATATTTTTGACATATTTCACTAAACAAAAGCGTCTAGAAGTTAACCTATCTTTGCCCGGCGTCTGTGCTCCAAGTCCTTGTTGTTCCCCTCTGTGTCCATGTCCGGCGGATGTGAGCCCCAAGAAGTGAAGTTCCTGAAGGAAATATGCCCTAGAGGCAATAATAAAGTTGTTATTTTATATTTCCTTATTCATAATAAATGTAATCATTCATGCTAGAATTGTATTGACCGGAAACCTAAATACATGTGTGAATACATAGACAAACACTGTGTCCCTAGTGAGCCTCTACTTGACTAGCTCGTTGATCAAAGATGGTTAAGGTTTCCTAACCATGCATATGAGTTGTCATTTCATAACGGGATCACATCATTAGGAGAATGATGTGATGAACAAGACTCATTCGTTAGCTTAGCATATTGATCGTTCAGTTTTATTGCTATTGCTTTCTTCATGTCAAATACATATTCCTTCGACTCTGAGATTATGCAACTCCCGGAGACCGGAGGAATACCTTGTGTGCTATCAAACGTCACAACATAACTGGGTGATTATAAAGATGCTCTACAGGTATCTCTGAAGGTGTTTGTTGGGTTGGCATAGATCGAGATTATGATTTGTCACTCCGAGTATCGGAGAGGTATCTCTGGGCCCTCAAACAAAGTGACTAATGAGTTAGTTACAAGATGATGTATTACGAAACGAGTAAAGATACTTGTCGGTAACGAGATTGAAATAGGTATATGGATACCGACGATCGAATCTCGGGCAAGTAACATACCGATGGACAAAGGGAATAACGTATGTTGTCATAGCGGTTCGACCAATAAAGAGCTTCGTAGAATGTGTAGAACCAATATGAGCATCCAGGTTCCGCTATTGGTTATTGACCGGAGAGGTATCTCGGTCATGTCTACATAGTTCTCGAACCTGTAGGGTCCGCACGCTTAACGTTCGATGATGATTTTGTATTATATGAGTTATGTGATTTGGTGACCGAATGTTGTTCGGAGTCCCGGATGAGATCACAGACATGACGAGGAGTCTCAAAATGGCTGAGAGGTAAAGATTGATATATAGGGCGATGGTATTTGGACACCAGAACTGTTCTGGAGGATACCGGGTACTTATCGGGACACCTGAAAGGAGTTTCGGGCACCCCCGGCAAAGATATGGGCCTTATGGGCCAAGTGAGGGAACACACCAGCCCTGGTGCGCCCCTATAGAGGCCAGCCCTATGAGGAGGAGAAGGAAAGAGTGGAGGGCAAGGAAAGTGTGGATTAGGATTCCTACTTCCTTCCCTCTCCCCCCCCCCTCTTTCCTTCCACCTCGGTTATATATGGCAGGGGGCGCGTGGCTTGGGAGGGACTCCAAGTAGGATTCCTCCTACTTGGGGCGCCTCTCTTGGCTGCTCCCTCTCCCTCCCACCTATATATATAAGGGGAGGCGCCTAGAACACACACCAACATCTGTTAGCCGTGTGCGGCGCCCCCCCTCCACAGATTACACCCTCGGTCATATTCTCGCGGTGCTTAGGCGAAGCCCTGCGCGGATCACTTCACCACCACCGTCACCACACTGTCGTGCTGACGGAACTCATCTACTTCCTCAGTACTCTGCTGGATCAAGAGTTCGAGGGACGTCATCGAGCTGAACGTGTGTAGAACTCGGAGGTGTCGTACGTTCGGTGCTTGATCGATTGGAACGAGAAGAAGTTTGACTACATCAACCGCGTTGTCAAACACTTCCGCTTTCAGTCTACGAGGGTACGTAGACATACTCTCCACTCTCATTGTTATGCATCTCCTAGATAGATCTTGCGTGAGCGTAGGAATTTTTTTGAAACTGCATGCTACGTTTCCCAACAGTTCCGGGTCGCCAACGAGGAAGAGTAAGAAATGGGACACGGTTGGCCCACATGGGACACGAGGCGCCGCCATGTCCTACTCTTCCTCGTCGGAGTCCGCATCCTGGCCTTCGTCGGTAGAGGTGAGACCGCCGATGGATGTGGACGGCCGTCCTGGTGGTCGTAATGGTGCCAATGGAGCGCAACTGTTGGTGCGAACAACTGCAATTGTCGGCGTTCACGTCCATGACCACTTGTGCATCCGCCGTCGTCGCGCGAGCGTTGCACGCGACCTCATAGAGCGCGTGTTGCTCCTCGACAAAGTTCAGGTTCTCTGCGGCTATGGCCGCCACGGCCTCCTCGCTCGCGAACTCGCTGTAGATTTAGCCCTCCGCCAACCAATGATGCGCGAGGAGGGCGAGGTTGTAGCGTTGCTCATCCTACGCTTGCTGGAACACCGACACTGACTGCTCCTCCGCCATGACGGCATCAAAGTGCGCCTGCTCCATGGTGAAGCCGACATGGACCGACGTGGGCAGGGGCATCGGCTCGACGCCGCTCAAATTTTGCTGGCATGCCGGAATACCCGAGAGGAAATACGGTGAAATAGCCGAGAGGAAATATCTTGTGTACGTAGCAGTTTGAGAAGCACTAGTTCCAAATATCCATTTGGAAATGACGGCTTGGGGACAGCATGCAAAGCGCTCTTTCCCTCTCGATTGGAAGCCTAGCCGCTAGAAGAGGCCAGCCTTCCAGCACCGTCCTCCAGTGGCTCTCCTCCGTGGATGACCTCGGTCGTCGGTGCTGAGAGGGGTCGTCGGATCCACGCGTGTGGATAGCTTTAGGCTAAAGTAGCTTAGTTTTTTAGGCTGTTCATCGTCTTTGCTTCGGCGTCAGTGATGGCGCTGAATAAAGTTTCTTCAGATCCTACTTCGCAAGGCGGTCGGTCCTATGGTCGTGGATGGATCCGGAATCCAGTCTGTTCAAGCAAGGATGGTGTGGCGGCGGCATCCTCGTGGTGGACATGTGTCATCGGGCTCGCCCGTTGCGACGGCATTTGCTCCAGCCCTAGCGGGGAGCTTGGGAGGTAATGCAGGAGCGGATGTAGATTGTGATCTGCATCGGCAGCATCTGGAAGATGGTGGATCGTGTGCTGGGTTCATGGTAGGTGGATGGCATGTATGGTTTCCTCCTCCGACGTTTAGTCTTGTGGGGGTGCCAGATCTGAAGTTCGATGACGTCTCCGGGGTGTTGCTCCGGTCTGATTCATTCAACGGTTTCACCTTTGGCGAGCCACTTTGGAGGTCCATAAAGCTGCATATCAGCGATGGAGTCGCGTCCAGCTCGGGTGTGGAGGTGATCTGTTATTTTTTTTTCTTTGATGGCTACTGTGGTGGTGCCAAAGGCAGCTGACGGGCGTTAGTGTCAAGTTGAGAGGTTTATTCGGTCTTATTTGTAATTTTACTATTTGACTGTTGTTTTTGTGTGTAAAGGCTAGCGGTCTACTATATTTTCAGTTTTGCCTAATGTGTACGTGACCAGCGGCGAAGCCAGCCTAAAAAATTTGTGGGTTCATAGTTAATTTTCTGAATGTTTTTCTTCACATTGAACAGTGACTGTACAATATTTTTAGGCTATTTTGCTGAAAAGCTGTGGGGTCGGCTGACCCCACAGCTAACACGTAGCTCCGTCACTGTATGTGACATGTATTATGTAACTTATGATATAAGTGAAATACGTATTAGCATGGAAAAAAGTATCACATGGCCATGTGGTAAGCTGCCTGAAAAAAGGTAAAAATAATAATATCCATATGAAGTTCAGGAGCATGGCACCACGTGTCCACGTGGCTGTTAAAATCCACGAGCATGGTCCTGGGTGGTATGCCTATCTCCCCATTCATGAGCCATTCCTCCTTAGTCCTGAGCCGCATCTTTCATTTTTTTCACCACTCTCCGGATATTTATTTTTTATTGATTATTGGTTTAAGATAGCTAACCGCTCATATCAAATGATATTTCTAGATATCTAATAAGACTTCGTCCGAGCATTTTCACCAAAATCATAGACTTAGAACCAAATTATTCTCTTTCGGAAAAAAGAATCAAATTGTTCCTGTTAAACTTTAATTTTTTTGTTGGTAAACGCCTTGACCCTGTGAAAATTTAGTTGAAAAATTCTAATGAACGATTGTTGCAACCATAATCTCTTTGTTTTTGCAAAATGAAACCATAATTAATTGATGCTCGTATGTTGCAGTTGCCAAGAGGACGACAAGAGGCGGGGAGAAATGGACGGAGGCCAGTCGCCGCGGCCTCAGCAGCACCACCGCATGCCGGAGCGGGAGGGGAACAACAACCACGACATTGAGGGCATGGACGGTGCAGCAGAAGGGGATTGGTGGCAGAACAGTTCTTCTAATGCGCTGCTCCGGTATGACGACCGCGGGAGCATATGCGAGCCGCTCATGCGGAAGCGCACCATCAACACCACCTCCCAGATCGCCATTGTTGGCGCCAACATTTGCCCCATCGAGAGCCTCGACTACGAGTACGCATTCCCGTGCCCCACAATCCTTCTGTCTTCTTATTTGGTGTTGCTGGCATGTCAACCAGACTTATTTTTGGTTCTTAGATGTGCACGTCTTCATATCTTAGAATTCGGAGTGAAATGTTCTTTTTTTTTAATCTAGCAAGCCCCTTTCCATTAATTGCTCCACAGAGATAATCAGCTCAGTTCACAAAGCAAAACAAGAGGGGATGGGAAAGAGCAAATGCATGCCGGCTGTGAGAGCTCGCTATTGAAAATCTCACTACAGGGTGAAAACCTGCTACCACTAAGATTAGAATTCAAAGTGAAGTTTTAATTTTGAGTATGGCTAGTTTTGCATAAACAGTCTGCCTGGTCTATTTCCGAGTTCTAAAGAGATTGAATTTGTACATGTAAAGATTATGCGACTTTCATAAATCCACACTGGACATTACGGTCAGTTTTATTACAATGTTGAATATTTGCTTGTTCCAGAGTTGTGGAGAATAACCTTTTCAAGCAAGACTGGCGGTCAAGAAAGAAGAAGCATATATTTCAGTACATCATTATGAAGTGGACTTTGGTGCTTCTAATCGGCCTATTGACTGGACTTGTTGGCTTCTTCAATAACCTTGCAGTCGAAAACATTGCTGGATTAAAATTGCTAATCACAAGTGATCTTATGCTCAAAGAAAGGTGAAGTTTTACTTTGTGCCATTTGTTAATTTTCCATCCTTTGCCTGCTAATGGCCATTGGCTCATACCCCCTCCGTCCGAGAAAGCTTGTCCCTCAAATGGATGTATCTAGCATCAAATGAGAGCTAGATACATCCATTTGAGGAACAACCTTGGAGTAAATAGCATAAAACTACTACTTTACAGGCTAGGGTTCCAAAAAACTATAAAATATTTTTTTTCGCTGAGAACTACCAAAACATGGGTCGGCTGTTTCAAAAAACCCAAAACGCTCGTCACTAGCAGTTTAAACCATATTCTGACAGGTCGGACCCACTCCTAAACATTCTATTTGTCTGACTGTTTTGTTTGACCGTTATCTTACAGTGGGACCCACACGTAAGTTCCTTCTTCTTCCTCTTATCTTTTTCTTCTCTCCCTTCTCCCTTCTCCACCACCTCCGCCACCCCGCCGCACGCCAAGCCAGGGCCGACTCCGGGAAGGAGCACCACGCGAGGAGCAGACGACACCCAGGAGCACGGGTCACCGCCAACCACGCGCCATGGCCGGGGGCAGGGACTCGGGCCGCCGCGCCCAGGGGCATGGGCTGCCGCCAGCCGAGCGCCATGGCCAAGGGCTTGGGCCGCCGGGCCCTGGAAAGAGGGAGAGTGAGAGGACGCACGCCGGGGAGCTCACACGTTGGAAGGAAGCTCCGCACCGGAGCGCACTGGGCGGGCGACGGACGACGGGAGGGGGCTGTGCGCGGCGCTGGAAGGGAGCTAGGCGCACAGGACGCCGCGACGGGAGGGAGCTCCGCGATGAGCACATCGACGGGAGGGAGCTCCGCGGCGAGCACGGCGGGGAGGGACCCGATCGCTTTTTTCAGTTTGTTTGTAGGACCCGATTGCGTTTTTAAAAGTTTACAGGGACCTGATTGATTTTTTAAGTTTGCAGGGACACTGACATGTGGGCCTCAGTTGTCATTTAACGGTCAAACAAACGGTCAAAACAATCAGTTTTCTTACAAACAGGCTCCAACTGTCATAATCATGATCAATTGTAAAGCACTGGACAATTAGAGTTTTTTGAAACAGCCGACCCCTGATTTGGTAGTTATCAGCGGAAAAAAAATTCGGTAGTTTTATGAAACCCTAGCCTGTAAAGTAGTAGTTTTATGCTATTTACTCACAACCTTGGGATAAGTTTTTTTGGACGAAGAGAGTACCTTCCATCGACTTTGTGCCATTTGTTAATGGCCATTGGCCCATACCTTCCATTGCTTGCTAATGGCAATTGGCCCATGCCTTCCATCGAGTGAGATTATGTTAATGGTCAGATCTCTACACATTTTCATGTCATAATTTCTGGAATGGTGCTAAGTTCATGAAAGCGATCGATAGTTAGGTTTATATTTTTACAAGATTTAACAAGAGGGTTGATTCAGTATTGGCTTACAATTGCTGGATTATTTGAAATGACCAATAGTGTTGTGCTTCCAGTGCAGGTATTTCACTGCATTTTTGGCATATGGAGGTTCCAATCTAGTCTTGGCAGCAGCAGCTGCAGCAATATGTGCTTACATTGCACCTGCAGCTGCTGGATCTGGTATTCCTGAAGTTAAAGCATATCTTAATGGAGTTGATGCTTATTCTATACTTGCTCCTAGCACACTCTTTGTAAAGGTGAGTCCTAACTTACAAACGCATTCGTACACAAATATGTTCTCTCTTACTTTTCGTGCATTCTTCACATAGTATCGCTTAGCTCAACTGTGCTCTATCTTCTCCATCATCATGACCCATGAACTACAAGCTAAAGAATCTTCAGTAATAGTTTGGGCTTCTTTTGAAAAAAAAAACTCCCTCTGCTCCACAATATAAAGGATTTCGTGAAGGCCAAACATATGCATGTTTGACCAATATTATAGAATAAAATATGAACATGCGAATACAAAATAAATAAATTATAAAACTATTTTTCATAATGATCTAATGATACAAAATTGGTATTGTAGATATTCACAGTTTTTTCTAAAAACTTGGTCAAACATGCAGACGTTCGACTTTTGAAAAAAGTAATACACCCTGTATTTTGAAACGGATGGAGTAATAATTATGAACAAATTTAAAGCTTCATCTACAACAGGGCAATCTTATTAATTTATTTTCATTGGAAATAATAAAATACTCTGCAAAGTTCGTGACTTCACAAATCCATGAGCTGTGATGCCTTAAGACAAACAAGTGAGACATCATTTGACATTTTCTAAGTGTGCAAACTTTTACACTGGTGGTAGTACTAACTACTACTATTAATGCCTACACTTGACTGTACTAAGATTTCTTATGCTAGTAAACAGCAACATATTACCTCGATACCTTTTGTAAAAAAACTGCAAAAGATTTTTTATATAATTTTTTGATAAGCTGTCTTCCTTTGGCATATCATTCTGCACTGACAGTTGAAAACATGTTCTACCAGTGCCACGTTGTGCATTCTACTCTTCTATGTTATCGCATAACCCTTTTTTCTCATGAAATCTTCTACTGATTTGTAGATATTTGGTTCAATACTTGGAGTTTCAGCTGGATTTGTACTTGGAAAGGAAGGTCCAATGGTACATACGGGGGCGTGCATTGCAAACTTACTTGGTCAGGGAGGGTCACGCAAGTACCATCTTACATGCAATTGGCTAAGATATTTCAAGAACGACAGGGATAGGCGGGATTTGATTACGTGTGGGTGCGCGGCTGGAGTGGCCGCTGCCTTCCGCGCACCTGTTGGTGGCGTCCTGTTTGCTCTTGAGGAAGCAGCATCATGGTAATAACCTTTTCATGTCAAATTATCATCTGTTACTTTGGGGCATTCATTATCTTTTGTAGGTTTCTACAAATCACAACCACATTAGCCATGAGGTTCTAGAATTCATATTTCCTTGTCTAATATTGACATGAAGTGTATTTCATATATAGTGTTTGACAAGAATCATTAGTTGGATATGTAGTTAAAGTGATTAGGCCAACCGATAAATATGCAGAGCCAAAGTAGTACTGCCATAGTTATGTACTGTTAACCTACATGTTTATCTTCAAAATGTTAGTTTATTTTTGAAAAACTTAAACTGCCAGCCACGAGAATACATGTTAATGTGTTTTATCGTTTCAACTTCATTTTACAGGTGGCGAAGTGCTCTTTTATGGAGAGCATTCTTTACAACTGCTGTTGTTGCTGTCGTGTTGAGGACTCTGATTGAGTTCTGTCGCAGTGGAAAGTGTGGTCTCTTTGGGCAAGGTGGATTGATTATGTTTGATCTAAGTTCAACAGTTGCAACCTATAGTAGTCCGGATCTACTTGCAATAATTCTCCTTGGAATAATTGGTGGTATATTCGGAGGCCTCTTTAACTTTCTCTTGGATAAAATTCTTCGTATTTACAGTATTATCAATGAGTAAGTACCGAGGATGAATTGTAATAAATGTGATTGCATAATTTTTCTATTTTCGATACCTAGTTTATGACGTGATATCATCTGACGTTCTTCATCTGCCGTAGGAGAGGTGCTCCATCCAAGATCCTCCTCACTATAATAGTATCAGTTATCACATCAATGTGCTCCTATGGCCTCCCTTGGCTTGCTTCGTGCACTCAATGCCCCGAAGATGCCGTGGAGCAATGTCCTACCGTTGGTCGCTCTGGCAACTATAAGAACTTTCAGTGCCCACCAGGGTATTACAATGGTATGGCATCACTTTTCTTCAATACAAATGATGATGCCATACGCAATCTTTTCAGCACTGGAACAGCGACTGAGTACCACATGTCTAGTCTTTTCATCTTCTTCGTTGCAATCTATTGCCTTGGACTTGTGACTTACGGAATTGCCGTCCCATCTGGTCTCTTCATCCCTGTTATCCTTGCTGGAGCCACATACGGTCGAATAGTGGGCACACTCTTGGGATCCATATCAAGTCTTGACCCTGGACTTTTTGCGCTTCTTGGTGCGGCGTCTTTTCTCGGCGGAACAATGAGAATGACTGTGTCAGTCTGCGTGATCCTTCTAGAACTCACCAATGATCTGCAAATGCTCCCTTTGGTCATGCTTGTTCTTCTAATATCGAAGACCATAGCGGATAGCTTTAACAAAGGGGTTTATGATCAGATAGTGGTAATGAAAGGTTTGCCGTACATGGAGGCTCATGCTGAACCGTACATGAGACATTTGGTTGCTGGTGATGTTGTGACTGGCCCACTAATCACCTTTTCAGGTGTTGAGAAGGTAGGCGACATTGTTACTGCGTTGAGGATCACGGGCCACAATGGATTTCCAGTGGTTGACGAGCCACCTCTAACAGAAGTGCCTGAGTTGGTTGGGCTTGTGATCAGGTCACATCTATTGGTTTTGCTGAAAGGCAAGATGTTCATGAAGGAGCCAGTGAAAATGAGCGGTAGCTTTGTTATGGAAAGATTTGGTGCCTTTGATTTTGCTAAGGCAGGGTCAGGGAAGGGTTTAAAAATTGAGGATCTGCATTTCACTGATGAGGAGATGCAAATGTATGTAGATCTCCATGCAATTGCAAACACCTCGCCATATACAGTGGTTGAGACAATGTCACTAGCAAAAGCTGCACTCCTATTCCGAGAACTAGGATTGAGACATCTCTTGGTTGTTCCAAAGACCCCATACGTAAGGGTTCTCATTCTCTCTCTCACTATATATATTATGTGTGTGTGTGTTTTTTTCACGCGTGATGCATTTTCTCACTCATTATAATATGATTTTGTACCAACCGTTCCCACTATGGATAGTTCCTTTTATTTGTAAAGGTGTCCACCGCTGATGACATATTTCATATGTTGAATGCAGAGGCCTCCCATTGTTGGAATTCTCACAAGGCATGATTTTGTGGCGGAACATATCCATGACCTATTCCCAAGTCTCAATCCTCACAACTTTCATTCAGCCTCAATGGGAGGTTGATTGTGAATTTTTTTTGTTTCTTCTCATTTACAAAAATCATATAAGTCTTATGTACATCAATCAGATTGCGCTTTTGTAATAATAATGTGGCCAGATGGTTGGACGTCTGCCTATTGCCAGAAGGTCAAGGAAGTTGGTGAACTGATGACAGGGAAGCTGCCAACCCTAGTTTTCTATTGTGAGCCTATGACAGGAATCATTGTGCCAACTATAGATTAAACATTCAAAACCCTGGAACTCGAAAGATAAACATACATGCTAAAGTTTCTACAAAGCATGTTTGAGTATGAGATTTTAGTTACATTGAACTTCTGACAATATTTAAACAAGTATGGTTCTCATTTGCAAGTATTTGCTTGGCCTCTTGACTCTATTTGCCTTTCAATTGCTCTCCGACCATTCACATTTGCATCTCATCGTAGTGTATTGTGACTTGTTGTGGGTGCTAACTGCCTTGCATCACATCCACGTATCAATATAAGGGCCAGCTCATAAGTGGGCGCGAGAATCAAGGAGACCACGGCGTGGTTATCTCCCCACGAAACGCCTCGATTTTCGGGATGACAGTAAAGGTAAAGATCCGTTGCGGATCTGGCGGAGTAAAAAACGGGCTTAATGGAAGATGACGTCACGGCGGATTATCCGGAGTTCAGAGGATGACGTCACGCCGGGTTACGGCCTTCACACAATTGTAAGCCGGAGGTTTTCTGTCGAAGGAATGGAAGATTGACATGAGCCGGCTCAAATCAATCTGGGGCCTAATGTTGAAGATATAGACCTTAGAGTCACCCGCCAGAAGGGGCCGGGTTACTCATATGGTCATTGCCAGAAGCCCGGCGCTAAGCTTAAAGACGGTGGGCCAGAGATGGGCTTAAGACCCGGATACGGCTTAAGGCCCGTAGTTGCGATTATTATCATGGTAGAACTTGTAGTGTAAGGCAAGAATAGTTGAGAGTCCGAGCCGGCGCCCGTAGTTGCGATTATTATCATAGATTAATTGGGCTTTTTCTTTGAAGTCTTTAGGCCAGATTTTTGTCTTTTTGTGTAGCTTGCAAATAATTGTATTATTTAATGAAATTTCACGGATACTTACAGAACCCGAAATCACTAATTGAGAGTACTCATTACAAAGATGGACGAGATTTGCCTGCGCCCCGTGCGTGCGCCCATCCATGCCCCCGCGTACGTGGCTTGATTTGATTGTAACAAAATAAGGTCCGGGCCCATCCCGTTAAAATCAGGGGATGATTAGATTAGGATGGAAAAAGGAAAAAAAACAGCCTTAGGATTAAGTGGGAGCACGGATGGGAGCATGGGGAGGGAGCAGGCAAGCCGGCAAGTGGCGCGCTGCATGTGCGCCACTTGTCGCAACCTGTGAGTTTTCTCTTTTTTCGTAAATCTGTTTATTCAAAATATTTTATTTCTTAAACCGTGCGTACAAATCTCGAACTATTTTCACCGTTGGTTTCCTCGCGTTGAGATCATCAAAACTATATCCCATGTTGATAGATTTTGACGAACTTTTTTTCATGAAAAAACGGACAAAAAAACCGAACCAGGAGCACGTGTTTTTTCCTTTTCCAAAGGAGGCACGCCCATGCCTCTCGCAAAATCACAACCGTGCCTCTCGTGAAAGAAAAAAAAGAAAAACTCGTCTTTTTTTCGTTTCCGAAGGCACGCCTCGCGAAAGCACAACCGGGTCTCTCGCGGAAGCAAAACCGTGCCTTTCACGAAAGAAAGAAAAAACAAAAAACTCGTTTTTTCATTTCCAAAGGCACGGCTCGTTGACAGAACTCCTATCGATTTGTTTTTTTTTTGAGGGAATCCTATCGATTTGTTAAACGGTTTGTCGTTGGCAGGGCCTTAATTTTTCCACTGGATCCGTTAAGACGAGTGCAAGGACGTTGGTATTAAGCTTTGGAAAAAGAAGCCATTCCTATGGAACAGAAGAACGAGTCATGAAGTTTACTTTTGTCCAAACATCTTACAAAAAATGAGGTATCCATTTAAACCCAAAAAAAAATACTACATGAAAGCATACATTATGCATGTCTTGTGCTCTTTTTTTTTGTCCACAGTTTCGCGTTTTTCCTAGTGTGGTGTAAAAAAATCCAGTGAGGTAGGTAATCAACCAAATCTAACATTCTTAAGAAGTTGCTCCCCACTTCTACCTATTCTCTCAACATGCACGCTATCCACATCATCATCATGCCACATCATCAATACTAAAGAGGAGCAACCCACTAACTCAATCTATATACTTAAAAAGTTCACCCCCACTATCTATTTATCTTAACATGCACCATGTCCACGTCAGCAAAGAGCCACACCAGACAAACTTTGCCCACCTCATGCATTCACCGAATGGGCCATGTCAACAATTTTTTCTTAAATCGTTCAGTTTACTTGAATGGTGTATCTGCCGTTTAGTTTGAGGCTTTCAATAGCGTGAGTGCGTGTCGCACGTCTAACCGAAGAGCATCCATTCAAGAAAGGCAACCATTATTTCTTCCCTTCCTGTAAGATTTCTTTCCCGTTGTTTCCAATCTCAACCACGGAAACCACGGATCCGGCTTGCCTGCTCCCTCTCCATGCTCCCATCCGTGCTCCCACTTCATCCTACGGCTGTTCTTTTCCCTTTTTCTTTTCTAATCTAATCCCCCCC
>NC_057802.1:84603795-84611850 GCF_018294505.1 Triticum aestivum | reverse complement strand
GCCGTGCCTTATTTTCTTCCAATCAAATCAAGCCACGTATGCGGGAGCACGGATGGGAGCATGGGAAGGGAGCAGGCAAGTCTCGTCCGGAAACCACTAATCCCCCTGCATGGCCCCTCTTCTTCTCCATCGATCCCCCTTCATATCCCCCTCTGATTATGCGGTACGACGCAATCGTCGAAGAGGCCAGCGACGTCCGGGACTAAGGAGCCGAGCAGCGGACGTCCTAGGCTGAGGACCGACCGCGGCACCGCCGCACCGGGATGAAGCTCGAGACCGGCAGACCTTCCCTGCAGTGGCACGGCTCATCGCGAGCAAGCCGACGAGGGAGGAGCAGTGAGGCGCCGTGCGCACATCGGCGCACCGGAAAAGGTCAGCGACGCCGTGCAGGTGTGCCAGGATCTCCAGTACGACGTCCTCCGGAGCCTCACCAGCGTGTGCACTTCCGGGCCCCTCACCTGTCATCTCATCTGCCCCCGCCCCCGCGACGTGACGTCCTTCGGCTGCCTCACCAGCGAGAGCGCCGCGGGTGTGTGCATGTTGCTGCTGTTACGGCTGTGTGCATGCCGTCGCTGGTACTGACTGGCGTGCGCACGTATGCATGCAGGCAAGCATGATTACTTCCTTGCTTTTTTTTTGCGCAGCGATCACTTCCTTGCTAATTACCCTACATACGAATCCAATGGATCCTTGCTAAGAGACACATATCAGACCAATCTATCTACAATCCCAATTCCTATACTCTAAACAGAGTACATTAAAAGTTTAGACCAATGTGTAAAATTCTTGCCTATCTGAATTTCTTTTTGTCAGATTTCACCATTGTTGATTGGTTTATTTCCATTTTTTATAGTTAAATTTATTTCTACTATTTCTTTTTGGGTTATTATTACTACTATTGAACAAGTAAACCGCATGAGTTTCTCGAATTTAAGTTAAACCCATGCGTGCTAAAAATTTCCCGCAGCAACGCGCGGGATGTTATCTAGTTACAGGAGTTCTACAAAACGGAAAAGGAGGAGGCGTTGCCGTCGTACCTCTTTGCGGCAGTAAGTCCATATCAGTGTTGAAATAGGATGCACTGCCTCCACCAGCGTCGCTCCAAAAATGGACTCGTATTTCCCAAATCGATGGAGTGCTTTTCTCTGCAGAAGCTTCTCACTTCCAAAGGCCTATGAGGGACCGCCTATGAGGATACAGACCATACAGAGTAATCTTTGACTAGACTAATATGGTCGAAAAACAGACAAGAAAATTCCACACGCTGTCACAGTACACTGAATCTCCACATGGAAAATAATGCACTCCTGTCATATTATTGGCAGAGCCAGCTGGCTCTGCCTTCCACAGGCCACAGGCTTGAGAGTTGAGTAGCACCACGCATATACGGCAAGTCAGCATCAGAGTTGAACATCATCCGGGCAGCCAAATTCAGTGCATCGAATCCGGGTGCCAGGGATTAATCTGCGCCATCCGATGTCCCATCGGACCGCCTGGAGCCCTGGACGCCGCCTTCCTGGAGGTTCAGAACTTGAGAAGATTCATTCATCCACATGGCCGACTCCATGAGTCCATGGCTGATGTTAGAGCATGCGTCACTAGCAAGAGGTGACCAAGTTGATACGCTGCACCCGTTCCAACGTCAGCTCGTCAACTCAACTTAGGAAGATATATAGCACCAGGACCAGGCGCTATAGACACACTACAGCTGCCATTGCACCGCTTCCAAGTCCTCCCAGCTTGACAGACTCCACTAGCACTTTTGCTGCCACGGCCGATCAACCATGACCTTCGCAGGAAGCGGCTATGGGGAGAGGGGCTCCAAGAGGGCGCACTTCGTGCTGGTACCGATGATGGCTCAGGGCCATACCATCCCCATGACCGACATGGCACGCCTACTGGCAGAGCATGGCGCGCAGGTCAGCTTCATCACCACGGCGGTCAACGCCGCTAGGTTGGAGGGCTTCGCCGCTGACGTGAAGGCGGCAGGCCTGGCGGTTCAGCTCGTGGAGCTCCACTTCCCGGCAGCGGAGTTCGGCCTACCGGACGGGTGCGAGAACCTCGACATGATCCAATCAAAGAATTTGTTCTTGAACTTCATGAAGGCCTGTGCCGCGCTGCAGGAGCCGCTCATGGCGTACCTCCGTGAGCAGCAGCGCTCGCCTCCGAGCTGCATCATATCTGACCTGGTTCACTGGTGGACTGGTGACATCGCAAGGGAGCTTGGTATCCCGAGGCTGACCTTTAGTGGCTTTTGTGGCTTCTCGTCCCTCATCAGGTACAATCATAATAAGAGGCAAATCTTGTGAGTAATTAATTTTGTACTATGCATATTATTGCTGCTACAATTAAGTGCTTTACTTCATCAGTGGACGGAGAACTATTGTAAATTGCCTCCAGAGAGAAGAAAGCATTGAACATATAAAAGGCTACACCTGAAAGGAATACTTGTTTGTGTGATGAAATATGTAATTTACACTCCATAAGGAAACACAGACAGCAAAGGTTTTCATGGGCAAGTTTTTAGGGCAGCTATATCTGGTTGACGTTTGTCGAAGAAGTCTGCTCTTATACGTATTTGAAACAACTACAACCATCTTGCAGGTACATCACTTATCACAACAATGTATTTCAAAATGTCAAAGACGAAAATGAGCTCATCACAATCACAGGGTTCCCTACGCCACTAGAGCTGACAAAGGCTAAATGCCCTGGAAATTTTTGTATTCCTGGTATGGAGCAAATCCGTAAGAAGTTCCTTGAAGAGGAGCTGAAAAGTGATGGTGAGGTAATTAACAGCTTCCAGGAGCTGGAGACATTGTACATTGAATCCTTTGAGCAGACGACAAAGAAGAAGGTCTGGGCGGTCGGACCAATGTGCCTCTGTCACCGAGACAACAACACTATGGCCGCAAGAGGAAACAAGGCGTCAATGGATGAAGCACAGTGCTTGCAATGGCTTGATTCAATGAAGCCAGGCTCAGTGGTCTTTGTCAGCTTTGGCAGCCTCGCTTGCACTACACCTCAACAGCTTGTTGAGCTGGGACTGGGACTTGAAACCTCCAGGAAACCGTTTATTTGGGTGATCAAAGCAGGAGCTAAGCTTCCAGAAGTCGAGGAATGGCTCGCAGACGAGTTCGAGGAGCGTGTCAAAAATAGAGGCATGGTCATAAGGGGTTGGGCGCCACAGCTCATGATCCTGCAGCACCAAGCCGTTGGAGGATTCGTGACGCACTGCGGGTGGAACTCAACAATAGAGGGCATCTGTGCAGGTGTGCCCATGATCACATGGCCGCACTTTGGGGAGCAGTTTTTGAATGAGAAGCTGCTGGTGGATGTGCTGAAAATCGGGATGGAGGTTGGAGTGAAAGGAGTTACACAGTGGGGAAGTGAAAACCAGGAGGTTATGGTCACAAGAGATGAGGTGCAGAAAGCTGTGAACACCCTGATGGATGAGGGCGCGGCTGCAGAAGAGATGAGGGTGAGAGCAAAAGACTGCGCCATTAAGGCAAGGAGGGCTTTCGATGAGGGAGGTTCTTCGTATGACAACATAAGGCTATTAATTCAAGAAATGGAAATCAAGACGAATGCATGTGGTTCAGTGGTTGATAGAGATGGTAATAAGCTCTCTTTTTTGGTGTAAACAAAAAGTAAAAGAGCCTATAGCATATTTATCGTTATAAAGGATTTCTTTTACAAATAACCAGTAGCTTGTATCAGGATCACTATCTATTCTGTTGCGCAGGTTTCATATTTTTTGGGGAAAGGGGATATCCCCGGCCTCTGCATCATACTGATCCACACACTCATATTTATTAAAAACAATTCAGAAGTTCAGTAGTTTCATAATGATTACACTGTCTACTTCTCCAAGTGGCATGCTCTACTTTTCATTTTGCTACCACTTACTCATCAGAGTTGATAAGAGTTCAGAAAGGAGAAAAAATGAAATAAAATGTATGCACATTATCAAAACTAAGACTAAAAGCAAGCGATGATTCAAGGTGAATAATCCAAAGAAAGATAAGGAAGTGAAACCCACATAAAGCACATACTCCCTCCGTCCGGAAATACTTGCCATCAAAATGAATAAAAGGGGATGTATCTAGACGTATTTTAGTTCTAGATACATCCCTTTTTATCCATTTTGATGACAAGTATTTTCGGACGGAGGGAGTATGAATTTAGAAAGTTATGTTTGACCTAGCAGTGTGACAAACATGAAATTTCAAGGATCTCTCCATACAAAAAGAGATAAGGATCACCTAAAACAAGGTTGTCTTGTACAGTACTGTTTATATGACAAGTGGCTAAAGGGTCAAAGCTCAAGGCCAGTGAGCAAATCTATTGTTTTGAACGTGCTGGCTGATGCTCCTAGTTGCCAAAATCAATCTAAACCTGCACTTTCGCCTTCTAAACGGATAGAAGTATGTAGGAGTATTTATCTAGCAACTGGGGGCACAAAGAGGAGTGAATAAGTTCAGTGAAACCATGGTGTAATAATAAAAGCATATAAACAGATGACTGTTTCATAGGAAGTGTCAAGATTTACTGAGCAATTATGAACAGGCATGGTCAAATGTTCTATATTCAAAGTAGGCCGATGTGTTGAGTTCCTTAGAAATTCGAATATGAACTAAGCAAGGGGAAAGCTGCAGGCTGGAGGAAATAGAACAGACCTGGTTTCACTATGCACCGATGACTGTGCCTCCACCCGGAGCATTCTGCAACACATATGGACAGCCTCCTCGCCGTGAGGAGCAGTGAGCTTTGGAAAGTGGGCGTTGAGCTCTAGCCCAGACTTAGCCACGACGTGAGCGTGAACGGCGTCCCCGACAGCCTGCTCCACGGCGCGCCGCCCCGCCGCATTGAGCAATGGCAGGAACGTGTACGCGTCGGGCCTGGCTCCGCGCGCCAGGATGCCCACGTACACCCGCAACAGCATCCTCGGCGCCAGCAGCCAGCAGCCACCGCCGCGAGGCGCCCCGGCGAGGAATTTCGTCGAACGGGCCACGGGTGCGCCGCAGGGCGCGCAGATTGTCGCATTAACATTAGCCGCGGGTAGTTGCAGCGATGCGCAGGGAACGGGTCAGCAGAGGAGTCCAGGCGGTGGCGGCTGGCGAGCGTCTGGTCCAGGAGCGACGGCGGTTGGCCAAGGAAGGAGAGGAGAAGAGAGAGGAAGGGGAGGAGCACGCCGGCGCGGTGGAGCAGGAGGGAAGCCTGTCGCCGGACGTGGACTCGTCGCAAGCTGCGCTGCGGCAAGCCGGCCGGCAACCGGCAGCTTTTGGTCGCGGCAAGCAGGCTCGCGTTCGTCCCCTGTTTTTCCATTTTCTTTTGGGAGGAAGGATCGGGAATGAAGAAGATGGCGAAGTTTTTTTTTCCAAGGGAAGGTCATCATCGTCCACTGGATCCGATCCAAGCCATACGGCCATTCGGCCTTTGACATCTCTCAAAGTTTTTTTTTTGCGGGTATAAACTTATACTCCCTTCGTCCCAAAATAAGTGACTCAACTTTGGACGGAAGAAGTATTACTCACAATACTCGGACCTCGGCTCGAGGCATTTTCTCTATCCCTTCTTACCCTGAAGGGGATTACAATCAGCACAAGTTAAATCTACGGAGTCTGAGGGACCTAAGCCAATCCAGATCAAGATCCTACCTTCTACCCTAGCAAACCTAGCCAGACTATCGCTAACCTTATTTTGAGTGCGATTCACAAGATTAATACAAGTTCTACGAAGGCTCATCAAATGCCTAATTTCTTTCACAATAGCATAGTAAATCGATCTATCCACATAATGTGACTAAATCAGCTTCACGGCCACCATAGAGTCTATCTCCACTATAATAGGCAGTTCACTCCTTTGAATTGAAAAAGAGAGTCCCTCCTGCCCTCCGCTTCCAAAGCTTCGCGACATGAGAAAAGACCTCTGCAGGCAGAAAAAATGATTGCACCTTTGTCATTCCGCAAGATCATTCCCGCTCCAACTGCTCCATCATCAAAGGATCCATCCGAATTCAATGTTACCCAACCATCCGGAGGCACACTCCACCTAGCAGCAAGGTTAGGTGGTTTGGACCTCTCTGCTTGCATATATTTGACAATTGTTTTTCCTTTAACAGGATCATCGCATAAATCAGATTTGAGCCCGATGAGAGAGTCCAGTTAACTAACTAGGAATCTTTTAGATGCTTCCGCCGGAGGAGGTATTTTATGATGAACAACTTCATTACGAACGTCTCAACAGCGTCATAAGGTCATAAGCAACATTGACCGTTCAATGTCTGGGAGGGGTTCTAGTGCATGCAGTAACCATTCTTTGCCCGTGTTAACAACATCATTTATTTCCGGCAGAGCCCATACTTCCGCCATTGCGAACCACAGCTCTCGAGCAAGAGGGCATCGTATAAAAGGATGAAAATTATCTTCCACTTCAGTCACACATAGCGGGCACCTGCCATCAATTTCCAGACCCCGTTTGTATTTATTTTGCCAGGTAGGTAGGGAATCGACTGCCACTCTCCATACAAAGTTATGAACAGTCGGAGGGATATCACATGCCCATATTAGCTTCCACCCCCTCCGTCGACCATCAGGAGCCGAACTAGAGCCTGTTACGAACAATCTTCTTTTTTTTGTTGATTTTGGGTTGGAGTTTTGTCTCTTTCTGTAGGTGTATAACACAATGTATTATTGAGCAAAAATTAACAGGTACTTAGAGCACATGCATACATATTTGTATAAAGTGCTTTTCTGAAATTTTTAAGCATATTTTTTGTGTTGTTTCAAAAACCGTGCTTCAATGCCCCCATGCGCTGAAAATCCGCTTTACCCTACAACCTTACTAATTTTGTTTCGAGTCTTTTATTTCTAGTGAAACGGAGGCACAAGATTTGCCATCTCGTTTAAGTAAGGGAGAAGAACAAGGTTTTTGGCGCATGACCCTCCGGTCCAACATTACAAAATAAATCACTCTCCTTGGATAATGTGCTTAGCTCCGGCGATAGCCTAGTCCGACATTACACAATCACATTGGCATGGATTAGTTCCAGAAGACCCCCGCCCCACTAATTCTGAGCCAAAATATCCAATACCATGAACCTGCCCCTCCTCTAGAAACTCGCAGGGGCACGCAGATGCAAGGACACAACATCTTCCCAACTATGTCGGCCCCTGATTTCCTCGTGATCCGCAAAATCGTTGGATCCCATACGAGGACACAACAAGTTTTAGAACTTAGTTGTTGAGACTTACGTTTTGTGCATAGTTATCAGACCCCCAACCTTGTGCACATATGGGACTCCAGAGTTCCGAGCAGGGTCCGGGTGTTCGGTTGGCTGTTCTATTGGACCAACTAAACACTCGGGCCAATCTCCACCGCAAGATCATCCTCTGACTCTTGGTCATGCCCACGATGCCACGCAGCTCCGGAAAACCGTGCCCACCTGTTCTTTCTCTGCCCACCGCCATCCGCTATTTGGGACGCTTTTGGTCTGCTGCCGGTCTCATCCCCATTGGCTGAGTTGTGGAACTCCTCATGCCATCTAGAGCTGCCCAAATCAGTCTGGCCTTTTGTTCTTCTGTTAATATTGTGGAAAATTTTGGAGCTCGTAATGCTGCGAGTTTTATTTATGAGCACCTCTCTCCCAATGATGTAACCCCCTCCATAATCTCGGACCTCACTCTCTGGTCTCAACGTCTTAAAAAGATGAACCAAAAAATCCACGCCAGATTGTGGCAGGATTTTTTCTCCTCTCGCCTCACCTAAATAACTTTTATTTCATATATATCCAGGTGGGGAGTCCCCACCCCCCTTGACAGTTTAAAAAACTTACAATTTTGTCGATCGCAAGTTCTAATTTTTTTTTGTCGGTCTCTCGTACCAGGTTTCAAAAGTTGAAACTTAACGAAGTTTTAAAAACTCATCAAAAACGTCTTCAAAATGAATCTCATTTGAAAGCCCTCCTCATCAGAAACACAAATATGCAAATGATACTCAATAGAAAGATTGAAATCAAAAGCAAAAAGAAAAAAAGGGGTTGCATATCTTTGC
>NC_057802.1:84603081-84603326 GCF_018294505.1 Triticum aestivum | reverse complement strand
TTCACCAATATATGAATTTTCCCAAATTATTTGAAGGTACTTTAGTGTACAAATTATTCGGCATATTTGCTTGCATCTCCACTTTTGTGTTGTGCAGCTTTCTGGTGGATGGCATAAAGAAGATTGTGAAGATGTACATCCACGATGAGTACTTGTACGCAAAAGGTTAATTTTCCCCCATGTAGGCCCTTCAAATAAAAAATTCTTTAAAGTTTTCTCCAAAGCAGGGGATGGGGGGGGGGGGG
>NC_057802.1:84595977-84602851 GCF_018294505.1 Triticum aestivum | reverse complement strand
ATGTACATGGACAACGTGAACATGATTTGCGTCTTGGCGGTCTTCTACAAGAAGTTGATACCTGAGTCGAAAGTGGAGAACTACCTCGTTGATCTGCCGATATTCAACCCACCTTTACCACTGTGATTATTGTTTGGATATTAGGCTTGGTAGTTAATATAATTTCTTATACATTGAACAACCAACCACTGCTTGGTCTGTTTCATTACATATTCTTGTTTGGATACAGACAATTAAATGATGGAAAGGATTGCAAGAGGATAAATGAGATAGCAGCTGGTGTGTGTGTGTGTGTGTGTGTGTGTGTGTGTGTGAGCAAAATGAATTTTCTCGTTGAATCACCGGCCGTGTGGGCATGTGTGACTAGGATCACGTGCCAAGGAGGCAACAAACTCCATCGATCAGTTGGCACCCACGATTCAATTAACGGACTGGCCGGGGAGCCCGGCCCGGAGCACGTGCCAGTGAACAAACCTCTGCTCTCCCTTGTGCGATGCAGAACATCTTCAAGAATTACTGCAGAGATTTCTTGAAGTGCATTGACAAATCGAAAACCGCATAGGGCATGAACAATTGAGCATTTGTGGACACTCCATGGACAATAAATTGGACTATTATTTGAGATTTCAAGCATATGTTTTGTTTACTCTAATCTATTGGACCATATACAGTTTCAAATTTGAATTTGAACTTGAATTTTGAATCTAATTTCATACATTGTGCATTTTAAATGATGTTTGATTATTTGAATCTAAAAATATCATTATTTTAATTATTATGTTGATAGAATGGCCAATGTGTATGCAGTTTATGTACAAGTTTAAAGAAAAATCAATTTTGGGGGAGATTTATTGGGGACTGTTAGAACGTGCATCCCCAATAACCAGAAAAATGTTATTGGAGCCCTATAGGTGGTTACTGTCTTTTTTGTGAGCCGTTGGAGATGCTCTTAAGCAATCTACTTCTTTTTGTTTTGATCCTACAAGAGCCCCTACAGCCTGAAAAGTCCATCTGAACCATGGTCACTATGAGCCATTTTTTCAAGTTAAATAAAAAAGTTTATTACTCAAAAAATTCGGAAATTTTTTGTACATGCACATCTAGAAGTGTAGTATAGTTGTGCGAGATTTCATCAATATACGCGCTTGTATGTGAGATATACAAAAAAATACAAATACATGAAAAAATGGACTGTTCAAAAAATGGGTTTGCTTTTTTGAAATATCCTCTCTTCGTACATACTCCCTCCGTCCTTGAAAGAGTGTACTTCCAACTTTGTTGAAGGGTCAAACTATCTCAAAGTTTGATCAAGTTTGTGCAAAAATATGTCAATGCTTGTGAAATCAAACAGGTACATGACAAAAATATATTTTATCATAATGAATCTAATGCTACTAATTTGACGGCATAAATGTTGGTCTATTATTGTATAAATACAATCAAACATAAAAAAGTTTGACTTTACAACAAAGTTGGAAGTATATACACTCTTTCAAGAACGGAGGGAGTATGAAGCCATATGATTTGTTAGTTTTCTGGTAGATATGCAAACATGGCTGGAGTTTTAACAGTCTCAACAATATCGGGTGGCGATAAAAGCAAGGGTGCATTTTACGAAAAAGGGTTTCCTCCCGCTTTATATTATAAAGCAACGGCACCAAGCATCCAACAACAATCCAGGTTTAAGTTCAAGAAAAGGTAGAGGGAAGAAAAGTTAACAAGTGTGGCTGGGGGTACAACATAACAAGCCCCAAACAAAGAAGAGACATCTAGATGCTAATCTGGCTCCGGGGGTGGTGGTGGGGGTGGCGGCGCCAACGCGGATGCAGTGGAGCGAAGACCAGTGGTGATTGCGTCAATGGCATCTTGGTCGCGCCGCTTGCTAAGCGGTCTCCATAGCTGTAAGAAGCCACACATTTTGTAGATTGTGTCAGTTACACGGCAAGGAATGACGCGTTCGATGACTAATTTATTGCGGCTGTTCCAAAGGGTCCACGCAAGGGTGCCCATGGCAACCCAAAGGGAGGCACGCCTAGAATAGGGGAGACTAAGGATCTCCCCGAACATATCCGGGAGATTGTCATGGCATCAATTTCCTCCAACCACTTCCGAGAAGCAGCTCCAAAGGAATTGAGCTGCCAGACAATGGAAGAAAATATGGTTGGAGTCTTCCGGGACACCACATATAGGGCAAAGCCCGTCTTCAGGGCCGTTACGCTTGCGCACCTCCGTACCCGAAGGTAGGCGGCCACAAACCCACTGCCAAAGGAAGATACAAATCTTCATTGGTAGTTTAATCTCCCATATCACCGTGAGTTCGGTAGGACCGGGAGTGGCCACAATGGCCCAATATAAGGACTTCTTGGAGAACATGCCACTTGGCTCGAGGTGCCATGAAAGGGCGTCAGGTTGGAGGGAGGGGGAGTGCAAGGCGATGCACTCAAGTAATTCCTCCCACTGCGCCTATTCAACGGCCCCAAAAATGCGACGGAAGGCTATAGAGCCTAGGTCATCTAAAGCAGCCCCCGCCGTAAGCTGTGGGCGAGTGCAGATCGAGAATAAAGCACGAAACCGTTCCGCGAACGGTCGCGCTCCGGACCATCAATCCATGCAGAATAGGGTATTGGACCCCCGACCCCACACTAATCGAGGTTCCAATACGTAATATCGGCATCAATTGGACAACCGATTGCCAAAACCAGGATCCTACCCACCCGAAGTCGCTCGGTGGTGATGTGATGGTGGCTGCGCAGATAACCAGAGGCCAGATCGAGCCGGCGGAGGAGTTTGATCACACTAGCTAGCAACTGGGATGAGAGGGAAAGCGTGGGACTGGATGGTCCGGAGGTCAGTATAGATGGCGAGGTACACCTAGATGACGATGTTGTGGTGGAAGAGGAACCGGTGGTGGAGCCAATGGCGGCGCCGCCGCGGTGGAGACTGCTTGGCCGATACGTTAGCATCGGGCGACCAAACGTTGACGACATGACGGAACACTTCAGCGAGGTCTGGAAGGTGCGAACAGGCCTAAATATTGCAAGGATTAAGAACAATTGGTATGCGGTGACCTTCTTCTCCGAGGGAGATTACAACTTTGTGGCACGAGGAGGACCCTGGATCTTTAAGGGAAACGCACTCATCGTCGGCCCGTTCAAGGATGGAGAGCAGCCTTCTGAGGCTGAACTCAACTCGGTTCCGATCTGGGTCCGTGTTTACAATGTCCCATGGGGAAAACAGACTATTGCATACGGCGAATTTCTGGGAGGCTTGTTGGGTACCGTCATGGAGGTGGATGCGGAGGCGGATGGGAGCAGGGTTCGCGAGTTCTTGCGTATCCGGGTCGACCTGCCGCTTGGCCGCCGGCTCCAGACTAAGATCACCATCGGCAAGGACCCGGCGAAACAAGTATTCTACCCACTCCGGTACGAGAGGGTGCCCCATTACTGCTTCTGGTGTGGATTCATAGGCCACGATGACAACCAATGCGAGAAGAAAAGACTGGGTGTTCCGACCCGAGCATATGATGAAGGGCTGCGGTGCTCCCCGTACAGGAAGTTTGAGAATAGATCAGCGTTCGTGGCGCCCGGAACACAGCCTGCAGCAAGACGGGGGCTGAACTTTGCTAGTAATGCTCCTTCTGAGGTCCTTGGACAGCCGAGAGAGAGGCGTAGAGGGAAGGGAAGCCAACAGCAGCAGCAAACAAGAGAGCTACCAGTACGGGTTGATGCTCGTGATGGCTTTGGTGAACACAACAGCTCTGGACAAAACGTGGAAGTGGATCTCTCTGATCGCGTATTAGCCATGCGTGTGCATCTGGCCGGACAGAGACCTGAGGCCAGCAGAGTCCGTACGGTGCGGGCATCTTCTGAACCTCCAGAATTTGTCTTCCTCGGAGGTCGTATTCCGGCGCCACTGCCACTTTCAGTTCGGCCACCTGGGAGTGAAGCGAGCCATAACAGCAGCCTTGGGTGCATGGACATGATCCCGGCCCTGCATAACCTTGACGCCACCTCAGGTTTCTCATCAGCCGAGTCCGATCAACACATGCAGGAGGCTGATTCCGTCCTTGGGAATAGATTATCCCGCGGAAATGACCTGAACCCTACACAGGGAGCTATGGTCACTAGTAGAAAAAGAGGCTTCCATACGCCCCCATTAGTCCCCAAAATAATCGAACCGTGACCAAAGGGGTCTTTAGTCGCGGTTCGGGAGGAGACCCGCGACCAACTATCTGGGCCCAGCGCGCTCGGTCGACAGCTGGCGAACGGGAGGGGCTTTAGTCACTAAAGGCCCATACCTATATAGGACTCAGCTCACTTCACTTAGCCACAATTGGTGCCACTTCTATTCACAATATTCAGAAGGGGGGTGGTGGGTTTGCTTTTGGTTCCTCCTATGCACACAAGGTGTTCGATGAAATGCCCGAGAGCATGAAACAAACATGATATGAAGTGTCCGAGCCACACTTGAGCTTTCTCATTTATTTTTCCTCCGCGATCGCGGTTAGCAACTTGAACCTTTCATGTGTCATTGATAAAAATGCATGTGTGTAGTTCATTGTTTAATTTGTATTATTTCTAGCTAGTTAGTTTAACAAATGCATGATGGTTAATTATATACTTTATATAATAATAATGCAGATGAATCGGCAATGGATGTACGGTACCCGACTCTCCGGCGAGTTCACTACGGGTTTGAAAGATTTCCTCGTAGTGGCAAATGCGAACAAGCAGCGAGGTTTTATTATCTGTCCATGTGCTGTCTGTAAGAATCAGAAGGGTTACTCCTCCTCAAGAGACGTTCACATGCACCTGCTTCGGCACGGTTTCATGCGAAGCTATAATTGTTGGACCAAGCATGGAGAAAGAGGGGTTAGAATGGAAGAAGATGAAGAAGGGGATGATATCGATGACAACTATCATGATCATTTCGGTGATACTTTCATGGAGGATGATGCTGAAGGTGGGGAAGGGTTAGGTGAAGGTGAAGAAGAGGCACAAGATGAGCCCGCTGATGATCTTGGTCGGACCATTGCTGATGCACGGAGACGCTGCGAAACTGACAAGGAGAGGGAGAATTTGGATCGCATGTTAGAGGATCACAAAAAGTCGTTGTACCCAAGATGCGATAATAGTCTGAAAAAGCTGGGCTGCACACTGGATTTGCTAAAATGGAAGGCACGGGAAGGTGTAGCTGACTCATCATTTGAAAATTTGCTGAAAATGTTGAAGAATATGTTTCCGAAGAATAACGAGTTGCCCGCCAGTACGTACGAAGCAAAGAAGGTTGTCTGCCCTCTAGGTTTAGAGGTTCTGAAGATACATGCATGCATTAACGACTGCATCCTCTACCGCGGTGAATACGAGAATTTGAATGAATGCCCTGTATGCACTGCATTGCGTTATAAGATCAGAGGCGATGACCCTGGTGACGATGTTGAGGGCGAGAAACCCAGGAAGAGGGTTCCCGCCAAGGTGATGTGGTATGCTCCTATAATACCACGGTTGAAACGTCTGTTCAGGAACAAAGAGCATGCCAAGTTGTTGCGATGGCACAAAGAGGACCGTAAGTCCGACGGGGAGTTGAGACACCCCGCTGATGGAACGCAATGGAGAAAGATCGACAGAGAGTTCAAAGATTTTGCAGCTGACGCAAGGAACATAAGATTTGGTCTAAGTACTGATGGCATGAATCCTTTTGGCGAGCAGAGCTCCAGCCATAGCACCTGGCCCGTGACTCTATGCATCTACAACCTTCCTCCTTGGTTGTGCATGAAGCGGAAGTTCATTATGATGCCAGTGCTCATCCAAGGTCCAAAGCAACCCGGCAACGACATCGATGTGTACCTAAAGCCATTAGTTGATGAACTTTTACAGTTGTGGGGCAGACCTGGTGTACGTGTCTGGGATGAGCACAAAGAAGAGGAATTTGACCTACGAGCGTTGCTTTTTGTAACCATCAACGATTGGCCTGCTCTCAGTAACCTTTCAGGACAGACAAATAAGGGATACAATGCATGCATGCACTGCTTACATGTGACTGAAAGTGTACGTTTGGGTAATTGTAAGAAGAACGTGTACCTGGGTCATCGTCGATTTCTTCCCCGAAATCATAACGTAAGAAAGAAAGGCAAGCATTTCAACGGCAAGGCAGATCACCGGCCAAAGCCTGCGGAACGTACTGGTGCTGAGATATTTGATATGGTCAAGGATTTGAAAGTCATCTTTGGAAAGGGTCCTGGCGGACAATCAGTTCCGCGGGGAGTTGACGGGCACGCACCCATGTGGAAGAAGAAATCTATATTTTGGGAGCTACAATATTGGAAAGTCCTAGATGTCCGCTCTGCAATCGACGTGATGCATGTTACGAAGAATATTTGCGTGAACCTGCTAAGCTTCTTGAGCGTGTATGGGAAGACAAATGATACAAAGGAAGCACGGCAGGACCAGCAACTTTTGAAAGACCCAGATGACCGGCATCCGGAATGGTTTCAAGGTCGTGCCAGCTACGCTCTTACCAAAGAAGAGAAGGTCATTTTTTTTGAATGCCTGAGCAGTATGAAGGTCCCGTCTGGCTTCTCGTCGAATATAAAGGGAATAATAAACATGGCGGACAAAAAGTTCCAAAACCTGAAGTCTCACGACTGCCACGTGATTATGACGCAATTGCTTCCGATTGCTTTGAGGGGGCTCCTACCGGAAAATGTTCGAGTAGCCATTGTGAAGCTATGTGCATTCCTCAATGCAATCTCTCAGAAGGTAATCAATCCAGAAGATCTACCACGGTTACAGAACGATGTGGTCCAATGCCTTGTCAGTTTCGAGTTGGTGTTCCCACCATCCTTCTTCGATATTATGACGCACCTCCTGCTCCA